>NC_135005.1:3979515-4290544 GCF_051020985.1 Nomia melanderi
AAATGTGCTCAATAAGAAAAATATAAAAATTATTCATAATATAGTTTCCATAGCATTTCTTAGAAAAAGTATTTTCCACCGTAATTTTATTTTTTTACTCGCGTTCTCAAATGTTTGCATTTGCAGAAAGATCTGCAGTCTACCAATAATACATGAGCATCTTCACAATCTAAGAATTAAAGACTTATTGCATTCACCAATGAAAATTAACATCAAATATATCCATTTAAGTTACATCACAGAAAATTATTTTTAAAAATTGTATTCACTCTCTGTAGCAGCGTCATTTCTCATAACATAAACATGGTGACAAGTAGGCAGCAGTTGTTTATGTATACATAAATTCTTAAAGTCTTATTCACATTGCATTTCATTCGCGGTTCTAACTACATCAACGTGACCAGCGAGTAATTCTATCCGGCGGCGAATCGAAAAATGACGCGACTTTTCATTCCATGTCCGGCAACGGCTGAGAATTTTTACGACGGCAAAGTACACGCCCACGAGCTTGCTCCCTATTGTTCCGAATATTCTTCTCTGTATCGTCCGCGACGAAAGAGTAAGCGGCGTCAAAAATATTTCCCGGAGCGTACTACCCTCCTCTACATTGTCGTCCCGCTTTTGTCCCTTTGTCGTATCTCGATCAACGTTTCCGGACCGTTTTTCGTTCGTTACTCTGCCGATTTTCCCCCCTTTTTTTCACGGACTTCTTTCCTTACGTTTGTGGTGTGTTATTTTTCGTTAAAATCTATTCCCATTTTACGCTATCGGAAGTCTCAATTCTTCTTCGCTGACCCCATCCTTCCGCTACGGTAATTGAACCCATTAGACCGGCCCGGTCAAAAAGTTTCATTTTTCTTTTCAATGTGGCGTTGATACCTGTCGCAGACTGCAGATTTTCATGCGAAATAAAAATGTTTAGATGTTTTCTCTTGCAGATTTGAATCAGCTAAAGGTAAAGTATTAATGTACGAAATAATTTATTTTATGAGTATGAAATATATTTAATTGAAGTATAAAATAAATGTTTATATTAACATTTCTCTATCTTCTATATTGGATACTCGTATTTGGTATATACGCATAAAATCTGGAGTGTAATAATGATACGAGAAAAAATATTATAAATAAATAAAAAACTGAAGGAAATTTTGGAATACAGTATGTGACGCATAGTTTAATAAAATTTTCTTCATTGAAGTGGAATTTATTTTCAGGCATCCTTAAAAAATACGATGAGACTTTTCGTTCAATCTAATACTTGTTCCTTCTATTTCATTGAAAATGGCAGACATAGATACACATCTTCCAATATTTTTTATCTCCAAATATTTTTGTTTTATTTCTTATTGATCCACGTTCCAGCACTAATAGCCACTCTTCTATAAAACTTACTTTTTACTCTTACCCAAGCACACGTTCGGAAACTCTTATCCCGATATTCGCAGCGTGTAAAGTCGATTTCTCGAAATATCGTATAACGTAGCTCTGATTCGTAATGACTCCATTGAAGAAAGAAGAAAAAAAAAAGAAAAAAAGAAAAACAGAATCGTACATATGTGAGTAATTCTCGAGACGATGCTGCATTCGCTACGAAAAGGACTCCCGATATGCCCAGTCCGTGCAACGACTATCAGAAATGCGTCGAGAAAGCGGGTATGCGAGAAATGATCGAACAATCGTACGCAAAACGTGAATCGATCGTCTCTATTCGAGAGATAACAACAAATCAACCTGTTAACCGGCTAATTTCTTAATCACGACCATTCATACAAACGAAAAACAAGTGAAATGGCAGCAAACTAACATGATTTAACCCGTAATGATAAAAGTTACAATAATTTCATTAACACTAAAACTACCGAAAACTACCGAAAAGGTCAAATTGACTATCTTCAGAATGTTTATTTTGCAAGTATTTAAATTACGAAGGCGTTTTTGGAAAGATTTTCTATTAAATTTGTGTATTTGTACAGATACAAGACTAGGAGACCCTTCGAATCTCAAGAAACGTATTGTTCTGATTTCTATAAAAGATTGGAAATAAGTCAGTCTAATTGCTCGGTAACTTTGGTGTTAATATTTCCACGAACATTACAACAGAATTTAATGTAAGAATGTTTACAAAGAAAATGAAGAATTAGTTGAAGATAAAGGTGTGAAGACGAACAACGAATACTCATTATCTCCGGTTAACAAGCTAATCACGTGGCGAAAGACGATCGCGATTTTGCGCACGATCATCGATGCTACCGCAGGATAGTCGAATGATTCGGACTATACGATAGCCAGGAAAAATCGCAACCCTACTCACCTCCGTAGTTCGGCCTTACTCTTTTATCGTAACTGACGGAGAACGAGTCCAATATCGCGGAGATGTTGACGTCACCCAGCATATTGCCTCCGCCGGTTCTGCAATATAAAAGGATAACGATTTCTGTGAAACTTGCCTGGCAGTAAAAAAGTTCGGGGCCACCGTCGGGAGGGGGCGTATGAAACTAAAGGTATCGGGGCTACGTACACACGGAGTCACGGGTTGGGAAAGTTTTCTCGAAGGAAACCGTTTCACCTTTTCGCTCGACAGAGGAAACTTGAATTTTAGATAATGCGAAGTTAAAGAGTGATAAGGAGACGCGGAACGCGGCACGGAGCTGTTTGTTCTTGAGCGGAGGTCCGATTGTTCCGGCATTTACCGGAGGGACGAGAGTTGCGGGAGATTATTAGATTTATAAAGGAATTGGTACTTGTTACTTACTGTTTCAACGACTTTTGCTGCAACATATTTGCAGACGACGTTGCACAGGCAGATCGTTTCATTTTTTGTTGGTTGTATAGAACAGTGGATGATTAACCCATTTGCATTATAAGGAAGTGTAAAAAAGAAGGCCTTTATCATGGATTTTTAAAAAATTTGATCTAAGTAGAAAAATTAGAATAAGTGAAAAGGGCTACTACTAATCAGACTTACTACTTTCATTTCCGATAACACCCTCCATTTTTATTTTCTAGCTAACGGAAAATATAAAGTCACACTTAATTCTCTTGTGATAATGAGTAACAAAATTGAACGTATATACACGTTAATGATGCAATTGGGTTAAGAAATTTATGATTTTGGTGGTTAAATCTTATGTTGGCAACGAGGTACTTGAGTACCTATTTTGAAGCTTTCTTCTACTTGACTTTAATTTGTTTGAGTGAACACTTCACAAAATTGATTTGGATTTCTATTTGGCTAACATTGTTATGTCGATTTTTGCTGCGATAGTAAAAAGTTTATGTAAAAATATTGTAATAATAAAATTTACGTGGAAGAACATTTTAGTTGACAAATAACGGCTACTTGGCAATATACGATTGGTTACTAGTGTGCAGCAACATTTACTTTCTGATTTATCGTCGAATCACGTGATTGTCTTCTTTGAGACAAAAAGCTCACGACTAACTGGACTGGTAGTATCAGTAGAAGTGGTTAATAATTATAAATGGAGTTCGAGTGGAACGAGGAAAGCATTTATTGATTTCAGATTTTTGTTTAAGATAGTCTTAATTTAAATTGTCATAAATATATGTTATAGGAATTGTTAATTTGTAAAACTTATTGTTTAATGACAATAAAATATTGAGGTTAATTAATGACAGTTGAAAAAGTTTGCTTGAAAGGTATAGGATTGGGTTGAATTTAACCAATGCTATGCTTTTTAAGCAAACTTTTTCAGCTTTTCAAAATAAAATTTTAAAATAAAATTTATTCTGTGGCTAATTAATACCACGAAATAATTCAACTTATTAAAAGAAAGTATATGCAGCAGCCGGATAACGCAACTGGGCATACCGCTAACACAGTTACAAATTATTTCTTAACCTCGATACTATAGAGAACGCTTGGAAAATGTTGGATAGCAATACAATATACCCTTTGAATTGAAAATAAGATCCTCACAATACTGAAAGAGTTTATTATATTATAAGGAGATATGCAATTTTATTGAAATTTCAGTATCTCTTCAATTTTATAATTTAAATGCCTTATCATTTTGTATACAGGAAGTTAATTTAGTTTTAGTATATTACTTTTAACGTTATGCGTTATTTTGGTATATCCCATTCCTTTTGTACGTATATACAAAACCAGATATATGGCCCTTAGTTTTGAAAGTGCCCTACCAACCTTTTAACAGACGTAATTACATATTTGTTTCAGATATGTTATCATAAGATAGAAAATCGTGTTATCAAAGATAAAAAAAGCAAATAACTTTTATCGTCAATAAAATTACCAAACCATTGAAACAAATTGAAAATTGATTACTTAATAACATAACGTGTTTCTTGAATTTCAAATGTTCAAATGTTCTTTTAATATTATATTTGATCAACTACAACGGCTGTACGTATGTAATAGATGTCAGTAAAGATACGAAAACCTATGTGCACTGTAATAAAACCAAACGTAAAAACAGCTGTCTTCGTAACTTCCACATGCAACATATTTTATAATTAAGAAAAACCGTTTATATCGTAAAATTCGCGAACAGAAATGTCAGTTCCACAATGTAAACGTGAAAGCAGAAACATGATATTTCATTCACTTAGTTTCGAATTTTTACCCGATAATTAAAAAATATTTACCTGGATGACAGTATACATTTTTATTATATACGTATATACGTACAGGCATAACATTGGGTAGAATCGTGCGTTGTGCAAACGCGTACTTGATCCGCGCGGCTCAATCTCGTCCTGCCTCGGATAAGCGAAAAATATGCTTTTGACGGGTACAAGCGGCTAACGCTTTTGCGCGATCAATGACGTGAAAAGGTAGAAGATAATATCATTTCAGTACCGAGAGACATGAAAAACGGAGTTTGTTATTGGAACATAATCCACAAGCGCATTTTATTCGACGACGATATTAATGGAGCAACTCGGTTTTGGAAAAATCTCGAGGCAAATAAAATTAAATTACATTACCGTGCTTTCGATGCTGTCGAATGCTTATCGAAATAATTTCCCCGCGTGGAATGATAAAACGCCGGAACAGATTTTAACAAGAGGATTTAACGGACCTTTTGTAAACCGTCCATACACGGAAAAATAAATATTGTTGTTTTGTGTCAGCTGCCAAATAACCCTATTAAATGTATAAACATTGCGCTTTACAATATGATTCATGAAAAGTCACGGTGAACGTTAAAATAATGGAGCCACGTTGAATGGAAGTTTTAACGAAATACTCATGAAAAGAATCCATTGTGCTCGAATAAAAATGCATGTCGCTACTTCGTCTATACTTCAATGTGCTCTGGAAATTGTTTCTAATACCGTGTTTTTCAACTCCATTCACGAAGATTAACAATTCACCGTAAAACAATGGGCGGTTTCACGCGACTCTTGTAAAGTGTAATATATAGAGTTCCGTTAAAAATGGATATTACTGCTTTATTCTAATATCTGCGTCACCGATATCTTTGATATTGCTTGCAATATTGTTCTTCATAATATGATTTTTTCTTATATGAAATAACTGCAAGCCAATAATGCTTTGAAATAACAATCACGATGTCTTCATTATGTGAATCTATATGAAAAAATGTGTGGGAGAGATATAATAATATTTTTTTATGAAAAACTATTTTTTCGAGAAAATCGAGCGTACATATTTGTCAAGGACACATGCTTTTTGGAAATTCTTGCGCATACAAAAATTCAATACGCGATAAATATACAATGAAATTTCTTTATTCGAAACCTCATTTTTCAAATAATCGAGTTCGAATATACTGTATAAATGGTTAAATAAATGCAGGTATGTTTCAAAAATGTTCATATTGAATTTTCTCGAGTAAGAAATTTCAAATGAATAAATGTTATTATACATTTGTAAATTATATTTTCATATAGAATTGTTTCCTGGTGATTATAGCATTTGTGTTTGATCGATTTGATTAAGTAATGGTACTTGAAAGAAATTGAAACACAATTTTTTGCAACAACAAATTAAAGCGCATAAATTGTCACATTCAGATTTTCGATTTAGTTTTTAAAATGTAATTGTATATAAATTTCCCGGATCAAATTAAATTCTTTATATGTAGATTGTTTTGTTTTATTATCAGTTGCAGTTCACTAAAAAATTATTTGTTTATTGTAATTAAAATAAACTGTTGTTATTCTTTACTTTGGATTTCCAACAACGCGGAGAAGCATTGTTACAGTTTATGTAACGTACTTGAGTACGAACGAACGTGTATGCAACGTCAGACGCATAAAATGCAGACCGTCTGGGTTTTACTTAACGGGTCAGTAGATACGGTCGGTCTTCGCCAGCCAATCAAACGGTTTCGAGTCTACAGCCGATACAATTCTCTGCGCCTGCAAAAACCTACCACAATCAGAATCCAAGTAACGTATGATTTTGATGTTCGACAACAAAGTATTTTGCGAGGTTAGCAATTTATATTGAGTAAATTGATACTTATACAGAATTATTAGATTGTGGATCTAATGGACATGTAAAATTCACAAATGCATAAAGCATAATCAATGAATAATATAATTTAAATTTAAAATAGCTGTTATTTTAGCATCGTGATAAGGATAACCGTAATAAAAGTTCTTGTTCATTAATTTATAAATACGTATATTTGCATATAATGATTATTTCTACTCATGTTTAAACTACGTAAAAGTTTTATTCCTTATGGATCGAGTTGATAGAACAATTAGTAGGTACATTTTATATTGTCAACATTTTCTACACATTTTTATTTACATTTCACAGAAAAGAATTCCATTAACTTCATTTTATATCTGTTTTGTATTAGGAAGTATATCCACAATTTTACATGTCACATATTTTTATAAAAACTGCTTTTCATAAAATCAGTCAATTTGTCATGCGTGAAATTTCATAAAAAATCATCAAACATTATTTAAATATTATCTTCTATTAGTAACCAATACATCCCAAAACTAAGATTATAATAGAATATATAAAATACGTAACCTCGAGATTACAGGATCTCGAGTTAGATTCAATGCTAATATTATAGTACAGTCATGCTCGATCCAGCCAACATTAGACTCGTGATAAGATAGCGAATTCAGTGGCATTATACAAGACCGGAAGTCCTGAAGGACCACAAGAGGTTTCACAAGTTCAGCCTGTTCGAATCTCGTCAAACATTTGAAACCATCGGGACTTCTAGTTCCCCTGGGTCACGTGAGTCCCACGAGTCTTGAGTTCTACCATTCTCGGCTGGTATCGAGTTTCACTGGTCTTGTTCGAGTATCAACGAAACTTGTGATTTTTCAGAAACTTGCATCGAGTCTTACAATCCACAAATTAACCCTTAATAAAGCGATACTTTGTATTTTTAACCTATCGTGTTATATTTTTTAATTTTCTGATTAATCAATCCGAACAAAGTTTTAAGAACACATATAATAATTACTGTTTAATAATATTTGTTTTGTAACAATCTTGTAATAACAATATTTTACTAAATTATATGGTTTGCTCTATACTCTCTACACCGCTATACAGGTATATTAAGTGGTTCGCTCTTTACGAAATATTTGGAAAAGACATTTATGTATCATAAATATAATTGTCTTGTGACTTTTGGTTAAAATATGTGTCACAAATAGTGAACGTGTTATATGACTTTCTTCAGCAAACGAAATAACTTGCAGGGAGTGAAAATGTGAATTGATGGATGCATTAAAAAATATGCAGTGATGTGAAAGGAAGTAGAGTTAATTTTCAAATTTCTAATAGGGCTCCACAATCGAAGGTGACTTGTGGACTAGGTAATACGGCATTTAAAGCTATTTGATTTTACTTCGTAATATTTTCCTCTACTTTCTACCGTTTTACGAGACACGTTGTGTTTACCTTGTTAGCGGACACCTTGTATACTTTGCTTCAGTGTAATCTGAATTCTTCGTTTCACAGTGGATACAAGTAATTCGTGTTTCAAAGAATACCTTGGTTACATTCATGCAGGGTTGAATACTTATATAGTATGCATCCATTGATGAATCTAATAAGTTTGGATCCTAATAATATTGATTGATGTATTAAATTTTATAAGTCATGGATCTCCGATCCTTCGACCTGCAAATGACCTAAATCGTGCCTCGCGACTTTAATGCCTGACTTTGCGACCTCTGGGTGCTCCATATCAAGTGTCAACAGCCTGGGCAGGGTTCCACGACCTCTAGATGGTTAGTATCAGATCTTTCTAGCCTGAGGTCACGTTCCACGATCTCCAGGTTATCTGTATTGAATCTCGCCGGTTTGAGGTTGGGTTCTGTGATCTCTCGTTAGTGCATACTGCTTGTAATTAATTTGGTTTCCGACTGGGGAATGAACATGTCCAGCAAAGACATCCGCTTAGTGTCTCACTGGCTGGCACCAATTTTTAGCTTAAGTCTTTTAATTTTTTAATCCACTTATTATGTAGATAACCTGCTTCATTATAAAATTAGAAATATTTGATGCTATTAAAAAGACATCAATGACCTCCAAATAATCTTGAAAATAACATCTACTAAAATGTTTTACATTTACGATGCTGTGGTCTAGAAGTTTGTGTATTTTTACGACCGTGCTTACAACTTTTTAAAAACGGATTTCTTCATGTTCGATCTTTTTATTCGAGTACTCGTTAATATTCCACTAATGTAACCAAGAAACAGAAAAATATTTAGTAAGTCTATTATCGTATTTAGTACGTCGTGTATTAAAATTCACTAAAACAAAAGTGAATTCTGTTATATTTAAATGATTAAATTCACACGAAAAATTCAATATTTACAACATAGAAGTATTCATGTTACAATATACAATGAATAAATAACAATAGAAAAGATATGGAATTCGGCTTCAGTAGAAAGGTTTATGAACAGGAATATTAGTTGATCATCTCTTCTCAATCCATCAATGAAAACACGAGCGACATGTTCGTATTTCGCTGATAATCATGAAACGTATTTCGTCTTGTCCACAGTATGTACGTTGCTCATTCGTTACTCTTAATCAGGGACCGCCACGAACTGAATCTTGGGCAACGATACCCACGAAGAACTTAACAGCGGTCCGCGATAATAGGTCAGAGGTTAGGCGTATCGATTAGACGCAGATATCTACTCTTATAACAGGGGTGCGAATATCGCGGCGCAAGCGACGAACATCTGGATGCCCGCTGCGTCAGGATGCAGGTGGAATCTGGTTTCACGGTTAACCTTCATAATACCGATCGGAGTACAGGTGTACCCCAAGCATCATGTTTTTATTGTAATTTTGGCCTTTTTCATTGTAATACATTGTACTGATTGCAGTCAATAAATTGTTTAGTGTGTAGTGATACACTACTCCTAAAAATTAAAGGATTACTATATTGTAATCGAAAAATTGTCGACTTCTGAACTTCTTTAACCTTGTTATTCTGTAACGGTCCAGAAAATCGTATAAGATTATGTCTGAGTTAATTTTAGAATGTGAAGCCTTTATTTTCGTCTTTTGTTAGACTTTTTTCTATGATCTAGTTACCCCGTGTAACGAGTAGAAAAATAAATATACTTTTTCGTTTCCAAAATTTTATCAATTCATCGATCTCTAGGGACATTAAGAAAGTTCTTTTACAACTCAATCTACTGATTTGGAAATTGAAATCTTCTCTTTATAATGGCTTCCTTAAACGTTATGTAAGTTACCCTGTTCTTGTGGATTATTTATGGTTCATAACCTCTTGCTCTGCAACAATATATCAGCCTCGCGGTGAAGATTTTCAACATGATTTAACAAACATAAATGTTACTCGATTCACTCGAATTCAAAGTAAATATTATTCTTCTGTAATTAATTATTATACTTGAAAGCATACGTAGACAGAGAATATACATACAATTTTTCCCTTTTTCTAATAAATTATTAATGACAAAGTAATTGCATCGATCAGAGTTGATAAAAAAAGATAAGATAAGGGGTTAATAACCGTACGCTCAAAGCTAAGTAAACGAAATGATTTTGAGATCAATTGTTTAACGTTTAGAAAATAAATCATGAAACTTGTAAGATTTAGGAAACTGATTTATATACTGTCGTTCGATAAACACTGGCGGTGTAAAATCGGCTACCCGTAAATAATGTGTTGAATTGTTAAAAATAGTTTCACTTTGTCTGCACTGAGAAACTATAGCTTAGCATTAGGCAATGAACAGTTCGACAAGGAATAACAGTAGATCGTAACCGTGAAAGCAAGTCGATCGTACACGCACGGGACGAACCGGAATTTTACGAGGCGAGTCGGACAACTCGGAACGAATACCGATGCTCCTTTCATACGCGCGGCGCGTTAGTATCCGAAAGTTTGGTTCCACAGCCAGGCATCGGAATTATTAAAACTGTCGAGAGACAGGCGAGTATTACGGAGTCAGCGCTAATTGCGTGGAAAATGGAATCGTGAATTCCAAAGTGCCGTAAACTTCGGCGCACAGTATATTCCGGCGGATTAAATGCGCTGTGGAGTTCAGACGGAGCCATGTGTGATTAATTCGTCTGCCGGCGGAAAGTTTCCCCTTAAAACGTTGTCGTCGTAGTCGTCAGCAGTTAAGCGGCGAAGAAACATAGTCGTCCACGAAAATATCATTAGCCGAGATTGTATTCAAATCAAAGTATCAAAGTATCCAAAAAGGTATCGTGGATGTACAGTGATTTACGAAACCATTAGGATGTGGAAGAAATTGCTAATCTAATAAGATCATTTTACTTCAGACGTATATTGTTCGATTTCAACAAAATTTATATACATACAATGAATTACAAAAGTATTCGGATATTACGGTATCATGCATAGAAAAATTGAAGAATATCTATAATTCTGGGGATTTTGTGTCTATTTTCATTGTATATCATATTTCAAATACTCTGGCGAACTAGTGTACGTCTGTACTTGGTACGTGTGGCTTCGAATGATATTTTTACGCATTTAGTAGCATTTATGACATTCCAAATACTCATCAGTTGGTGTGAAGCATAAAATAAAGTACTTTATTTAAACAATTAGATTGATAAATACAATTACTCAGAGAAGTATTTACCCGTATACTTGTATAACATACTTTACATTTTTAACGAATAATAAAGTTAGAATTACCACATACAATTTATGTTTTTATAGACTTTGGTACATATACTTTCCATTAGAATACATTTAACTGAGAATTTGTACACAGTTTACTAATAAAACTGATCTTAATTGGGTAAAATCCATCATATATATGGATACGAGAACATTTTGCAAATAATTGTATGTCCCAATGATATTTTTACGAAATTTGGAACTATTTACATCATCTGACATAATGACTTCACTCGAATTATTAACTTTAACTGCCACATATAATTTAACAGCAGAGAAAGATCAAAATTTTCATACAATTCTTCATTTTACATCATGAACAGTGAGATACAGAAAAAATAATCACAATAATAACCTTCTACACCCTTTAAGCTAACGTAAACAGTTTTCAAAATATTTTGTATCTCTTTTCGTTTCTTATTACGAATAAATATTCATGGAATCAATTTTGCTCCTTACTTACATTATGTAATAAACTATAATGTATATAATGTAGAATATAGTTATATTATAGGTTGTTTGATCATTATAAGTTCCATTGTATTCCATTTTAATATGCGTTTTTTTACGTTGTTCTCGGTTTAGAAGCATAACCGCCTACATACTCATTTAATGAATTTCGATTCGAACGATCCCATAGTCTGTTCGTTGTTAGCAGAGAAAAGGACAGAGCGGCCTATACGGCGTGACATTTACGATAAGTTTGGAGTATTTGGGGAACGTCCTTCGATATTGCCGGCGAGAGTCACAGGGCCAATGTGATTATGTTCGCAGTATGGGTTTCAGAAAAGTGACTTTTGAACCAATTTGAAATGTCACCTTGTCGCTCATGACTTTCCAGATCGTTCTCGTTAGTTATTTTTAACATCTAGAGGCTATTATTAAGTGAAACTCTCTTTACATTTACAACAAGATAACTGACCTGTTTTGTGATTGCAACATTGCTGGCGATAGCTTGAAGGAGTAATTATAAAAGTAATACTATTAATTGTTATGTTTTTCTAATAATATCGAAGCCTAATTTACGTAACACGAAATGTTATTTTTTACCACTCCAAGAAATTGAAGATATATTGAGAAAATATATTTTAAAATTCTTCTTAAATTCATTCTTTCAAATGATTTTTCTTTTTGTCAGCTTAAAATTCTGTCAAAACATTTGTATGGAGTACTTTTCTTTATTCCACAGATAAATGCAATATATTATAATAATTACGAAAATCACAGTACAAGCCAAAAATATAAAAAAATTAATGTATCTCATGCTTTATAACAAATTTGATTAAAATTCATTGCCAAATATGCAACCCAAAATGTATGACTTTTAACTAAACTATTTTAGTAATTGTAGCCATGCATATGTAGACAATTAAATGCGTGTTGCATTAAATATTAATTTGATAATCCATGCGTCACTTTCAATTAAATTTCGAAAAATGATTTAAAATCTATTTACATAAATACGTACATATTGAAAACATAAATATTAAAGGTTCAATTAACTTTTACTAAAGCTCTCCAAAGTATCAATACATACACTGACCCACAAAAGTATTTAAAAATCGAAATATTTATACGAGAAATGTTGTACTTATCCGATAGTAGATATTTTGAAATTTTAATACGCATAACGCTTCAAGTATATATCAGATGATGTATACACATTTCATTAAAATCGACATCAATAAATGTTACGTCGCAGCGTGGCAACCTCGATAGATTACATACCTGTGCACGATCACCAACGCGGATTTAATTCCTCCGCTGAGGTTGTAAAGCCCAGTTTTAACTTTGGGTTTCGTTAATGATCGCGACGCTTCGATTTCCAAACTTCTTCAGAAATCGACTGATTCGATTCTGATCTCTGAACGATTGAGATCAGACCACCGGTTTCTCACGATATTGAGAACCCGTTTTGATGTTACGCGTTTCGAGACGAACGAATTCTCGAATTTCGATTTAGATGCTTCTTCGGAGTGTGAAGCTGTAGTATGTTTGTCCGGAACGATGGACTTGTAGAATCTGATAGAATCTCGTAGAATCTATTTTTAGAGTGCGTTTTTTAGAGTGCATGCGAGTGCGATCCTGTAGGTGTTTTTATACAACATCTTCAGGTCGCATCGAGTGCGCTGATTAGAAAGTCAAGAATACCCAATCA
The DNA here is from genome assembly GCF_051020985.1 of Nomia melanderi. Classification (NCBI taxonomy): domain Eukaryota; kingdom Metazoa; phylum Arthropoda; class Insecta; order Hymenoptera; family Halictidae; genus Nomia; species Nomia melanderi. Next base: position 3,992,824 of record NC_135005.1, read on the forward strand.
GCGCATAATTTCAAAAATCGGAGGCGTCTTGGACGATTCCCTTTGGCCAGCCCTCTTGGTGCAAGGGTGAGGGCAATGGCCACTTGCGAGGAATCCTCGAAGATTTGCCGATGCCTTGGAAATTTCCTCCAAGTTGACTCATGTCTGGCGGAACCGTTACGAACGAGGTTCAAGTCGACCCTTTGGAAATTCCAGGGTTTACGATATGGTCGGTTGTCTGTACGAACGAAGTAAAAATTCCAAAACTATTGTCTGGACATGCGCGGAGTGACTAAATGATTTTACCATGATTTAGGGTGAAATTGCCCCTTGTAACAAAAAAATAAACTGAATTCGAAAAAGCTAATCCCGAAAATAATTTTGTTGCCACGTCCATGTCGTAAACGAACCTTCGAGGATTTTCGCCGTTTTGTTTCGCATCGGACGGAACAATAAATACCTTTATCGACTAGTGTCCTTATCCAAATCGTCTATGGAAATAATACATAAAATAAACATCCACAAAATTACCACAAAAATTATATATTTCTTATCAAACATAGAAAGAAACGAGAAACTAATTTTCAACTCATTTGCACAAAGATTATCGTTTAAAACGAATCCTTCGAGGACCACACGTTTAAAATTCATATTAAGGTGTCTCTAGTTCTTATCAACTTTCTAATCCCAACGTTTGGGCGACCAGTTTCACCTGGAGTCGCTTTTTAGAGACGAAAACAGTTCTGTTAGAGATTCAAAACCATAACAGGCAGCAGTAACTTCCAGAAGTTTCTTTAATTTCTACAATGCAACACGAGGGGTTACAGCCTATCTAAAGCCTTTTAAATTTCTATGCATCCTTGTAGGGACAGGGAGTATTTCATCATTTGTACTCGCGACTTTATGTTTATTACCTCCAGGAGAATAGGCTGGCTTCTCATAAAGTCATCTAATACGTCTGAGAAATTTCAAACTATCATCTAAGACCTTTTTTACCTGTGGGCCTCTTTTCACCAGGGACAAATAAGAGGCTGACGCGCTAAAATGGTGTATTTACGCGCGTATTCTATTTGATCAATGAATAATCCGTTTAGTTCAACCGCCAATAGGAAAATTACTCAGTTCCAAGATCTCCAGAAGTCGCCGAAGAAGTCCTCACCTTTCTTTTTGTCAACGACGAGAGTTTTCTAGGAATTAGAGAGTCAGTCAGCAACGAGACTCTGTAAGCTCGGGAACATTCCTAATATGCCATTATACATTTTCCGTACATTAATTCTAGCGATTATCTGTACAGTCCACTGTAATTTTAATAAATAATCAAGTTCTTCGGAGTTTACAAGTTCCGTATGCTAATTTATGCGTGACAGCGTTCGTTCGCGGGCTCGGTGAGCCGTGAACAAGATTGTTCGACAGCGCTGACATTTCGCGAGGTATGATAATGCCGGGTCGCTCGCTCGCGCGCCGCTGAAGATCATAACGTTTAGACGTCACCGGCACGTGGCAGGAGTGCGCCGACTAGGGACAAATGAAAAGTGGTCACGTGACAGCGGGCTGGAGGATAGAATAATTGAAAATCCCGTAAATAATGAGGAGGACCGTTCGAGCAGCGGAACGGCTCGAATTTCAATCTCTCAAATATCCGAGAGCTCTTGACCCTACCAATCTCGGCGTTTCTTCTTCACGAGGGTAGCGTCTTTCTCCTCCGCCAGTTCTGTGTTTCTTTCGTCTCCTTTCGCATCCTTTCGCCTCGTTCCAGCCGCCCCGGCCGCGCTGGTGACTCTCCCCCTCTCTTTTTCTCTCCGCAGAACTCACAAATTTCCCGTGTAAACTTACGTTTATTTTTGCCTTGGTCGGATACTCGCGGACTTTACAGGCTGCGACAACTTTATCTTCCACTACTCGTTCCTTCCATTTCGAGGGTTGCTTGCCAAGAAGTGGTAAGAAAAAGGAGGGCAGATCAAGAGACGCCGTGGAATATATATGTGCACCGTGTATATATCTATATATACGCGGGCGGGTTGTATCCAAGAATTCCTTCACTCGATCGTTTCGCGAAATCCTCTCGTACCCTCCTCTCGATTTGATTTGTACCCGGCCTGGCGGAACCAGCTTTACTGCCCAAGACAGTAAAATGCACAACCTCTCGTGCCCGATTTCTTTCGTACGTTCGCCTCCGGGCGACGGTGTGTAACTCCTTTTCGATACCGTATTTTTTTTCCAAGGGAAATCCTCCGAGTGGCTCCGAATACATCTCACCGGGAACGGTCTGTCCGTTAAAGGATTAAGCTGCCCCGGGCTGGACTGAGCTGGTGATACTTCGGCGAATTTTGCTTCTTGAGAGACTATACGGTTTGAAATTTATGTTGAAACGAATGTCTAGAGAAAATGTACGAAAATTGGATAAGTTGAAGGTTGTTGGCGCAGTTGCACGAAATAATTGATGTTTCCATCTTGATTTCGATTTTCTTGTTTCGGAAGTATCTTGCTGGAGTATTTTTGGAATTAATTTGTCGATGTGTTCAGATAATAAGGATTAACTTTCAATTAATTGTTAATTAAAGTGAATTCTGAAAATTGTGTTTTTTAACACTACGTGACGCTTCAATTTAATCATTTCTTTCGATAATAACTTGCTTAGTTTTTGACTAATTGAAGAAACTAGAAATTTTTGTTCATCTACTATAATTTTAGTTTTAACCACAAGTATAAATATTGCCACTCCCTCATTATAATGAATATTAAAGTATATACTGCAATCACGTTTTAATGGCAACATGTTGCAAACAAAATGTGTACAATTTCTGATAACAAATTTTATGCAGCCTCACCTTGGAGAATTGCAAATGAATCAATTACACCAAACAATCGAATCCAACTTCTCCCCAAAATACTTCAACGCTACTTTACTTCTAAAAGAACCTCGAAATAAACCTTTCCAATTTTTAAGTAACATTCTTTACAAATTTTCGTAAGCGTTCCAAAAAATCGCGTTACGATAGAAGTGAACCCGAAGGCAGTCATTATTTTGTCGGATGAAATAATCACGTTAAAAAGCGCAGTTTCTGCCATTATCACAGTGGCAGGCAGGCAGGCGGGTGAGAAATTTGTTGGTCGTCCGGCGATAAAAAGCGCGCACGCGACACTGACCGGAAGGATGCGACCGCGCACTTACCGGCTTCCTGGCTGTGGTCGACCGTGTAAATCGGTGCCGAAATTAGCGTAAATCACACTGGAAAGCGTTTCGCTCGTGCACACGCCTCTTCTGCCGAGGTTATGTACGGCGTCCGGTGACCAGAATATAACCCGGTTTTTCGACGGAACCTCTCGCCACTGGTCCCGGGGTTCGCTTATCATGAATAATTCATAACCGATACCCCGGCGAACTTCGGGTGTTTGGCAAAGGAATAAAGAGGGAACGACGAGGGTACCCGTGGAACGACGTGGCAGGATCAGAATGGGGTAAGCGAACGGATAAGAAGAGGGGATCCTAGGCGAGGCGTCGATCGATCCGAGAAGAGGACCAATAGACAACGTCTCGCGGATGATTTCTTAATTGGCAGAAGAGATCTCGACGAAAACTCTGCGGGGCTGTCTCTTTTCAAGGATGAAAGGCGTTCACTGGCTATGTAGACGGAGCTAGTAGCAATTGTTCGATGCTTGGCTATTGTTAGAGATATTGAGGAGGTTAAACAAGCCGAAGTTTGTTGACGAGAATACGCAATGGGTAATCGTCGGCTGAAGCAGTCGGTTTGAATTGTTGTTTCGGGATAGGTACTGCTTCGATTGGAATGGTGTATTTTTCATGAAGTCTCTGGACATGTAACAATAATATGAATAGACTTTTGTTGTAGATATAATACGTTATATAATGGTAATGCCGAATAACATTGTTGTTAGAAATGATTGCGAAGATTGTGAATTGATATGATGATGTATATTGCGATAAGAATATTATAACGCAATGGAAAGAATGCTGGTAAAGAAGTCTGAAACTTCTTGGAAGAAAAAGACGTGAATGTTTAAGGAAACGTTAAATTTCATATTACGGTTAACACTGTTTTTACCAAAAGGGTCAAAGGATATCTTTTGAAGTTTTGATTGTACTATTTTTTAAATTTAATCATGTTTCTTCGATCGACTTTACGACCCTTTCTATAATGATTATAAAATTAATTTCGCGGCGTATGTTGCGCTCTATCTCCTCCTGGTCTTGAACTTAGGAGATAATTATAAGTTCACATTTTATGAGGTGTCTTTTGATACCTTCGATAAAAATAGCATTAAACTCGTTTATATAATGCATCCAGTTATATATTGAAATATATAAACGTGGATAAATTTAGTAATCCTTATTAATATTTTGTATGAATTACAAACTATTGAAATGTACTAATTAAACATCTCAACACTAAGAAAAACGAATTTTCACTTTTATAGTACACTCTCCACGTAATAACCAAAAACATTTCTTGTTCCAAGTATACATGCAAATGATACTTTCAATAATCCACCTATCTAATGTTAACATATTGCGTACCGGCTAATTTTAAGAAAAGTGAACTGCATGGCTAGCAATTTTCAATGAGATTAACTTAGTACATCACTATACGTAGAAAAATACAATATTTTATTGGTATTTAATATATTTTAAACAAATGATCAGTTCTGATAAAGTTTTGTATTTTTTTAATGAAACCGTAATTAGCAAAGTTACATAAGTTGATATTTGTATAAAAACGAAATTTCCCGTAATCGGTACGCAATATGTTAACACCAGATTTACAGACATTTATTGTACAATTTATTCTAGTATTTATTCATAGAGAAACTGATGTTCATTTGTTTAGATCTTGGAAATTGGAGATTTAAAAATGGACTATTACGATATATATTTGTGCAATTGCATCAATCAAAATCGACGTGAACATTAACCAAATAAAATGTATGAAATTCAATATCGGTTAAATTGACGAGTTCCGTAAACCTGGTATTAATTTTCGCTAATAAAAATCTTATATTGCACAGATATAACCATAATTGTTGCAGAAACAAAGGTTCCGTTCTAAAACCAATGATTCGCATTTGTTACTCGTGTCGTGCCTTGAACTATCGACGACGCACGTTTCATTGGCGCAAGTAAACCAGAAAAAAAAGGAAAAACGGTGGATCGAAACGGGTTGTCTATACATCGTCAATCGAGTCCCGTGATCATCCCTCTGTTCCCTCTTTCCCGGGCTGGCTCATAATTATCAGACGACGCTTCCATTGATGTCGTCCAGCGCTATTTTGACGCGGCGAGCAGTAATAAATAACGCGGGTAATGGGATCGGAAAACCGCGTTCACGGACGGCCCGTAGATAACGGGGAGGATCCTGGTCGAAGAATTCGAAATGTAGGTGGCCCGATACCAGCAGTCATCCGTCCGATCGTAACACGACGAGATACATTTAACGCGGGAAACGCGGCACCGATAGATCCATTTGTCACTGTCCGAATGAGTTTCTGGCCCTCTGTTTCGCCGCCCCTCCGCGCATGCACCCGGATCCTTTCATCCTTCGAGGCTTTCGCCGTCATCGACGCGCAAAAATCTCGCGAGCCGTCCGCGCGGAGATCCATCATGCGCGTAGGATTAACCGCGCAAAATACTCTCACGAAAGCGGAGACGTTTTCGGCCAACGATAACGATGGACTCTTCGTGTGATATCTGGATGGGCTTTCAAGAATGTCAGGGGGTTGAATCTATTCTACGGGATGAAATAGTAGGTAGAATGTATGAAATGAAATGGAATGGAATAAATGGTGATGGTAGTAATAAATGAAACGAATGCAATGAAGTGAATAGTGATGGTAATATTAAATCAAGTAAATAAAGTATAATATAATAAATTTATAAAATGTATGAAAAGGAAGTGACGTGATTTAAAACGGAATTTGTTCCTGGATTTCATTCTTTGAATAGAGGTACAGATGAAACAATAGAATCAATGGGAAATATAAAATATGTAGAATATATAGGAGGTAAATGAAAAAAGTAGAATAGCAAATGTAAGCTGAAGATGTATGTTAATTAATATTTTTTCATTTGGGACTTTGTTTTTGAAGAAATACTTGTCGAGTACACGTGTACTGAATGGACTGAATGCGGATCATACAGTCAATAAGGAGTTATGTTTCATTGGAAAATAAGACAAGAAAGTAAAATAAAATTTATTCGTTTGAAACCTCGGTGTTGGGGGAATTCGATTTGAAAATTTGTGGGATACACGTGCTTTTGGCTGACTCGACAGAACACAGTTGATACAATTAACCTGAAATTATTGTACAAGAAAAGATAAGTTAAAATATAAAATGACATTCATTCGTTTGCAGCTCCGTTTTCGATGAAATTCAGTTGAAAATTCGTGGAGTACACATGCATCTGTTTGATTCGATGCAGTACGGATGGTATAGTCCCGTTCTTAACAAAAGTTCGATTTAAACTTATAACATAAGTCAGAAATTGATATGTCACGAAAGTATGTCGCAGCCGATTGCGTACCTATTTTAACTAATGTTCATAACTTTCGTTAATAATATTTGTTTTCATTCCAGATCGCCTTGAAAAAATAGAAACTATTAAAACTTAAAATTTCCGTGGACATTGATTTGACACATTACGAAGACGTTACTAATCGTTGACCGTCATTTCCAATGGTTTTTTTATTATTCTTGTGGGACACGAACGTTGTCCTGTGTTAAACGGCGCGTTCGACGATACTCTCTCCCGTTTCCGCTGATTTTTAATCGAATGGAAGACAATTGCTCAGAAGTCAGAGACGTAGACGGCTGTTTGGACCTTCGCCAAGGCGGTTTCCACGTTTTAAAATTCAATTAAAGTGGTTATAGTTACTCCGGGAAGGCATCAATCGCGTTCTTTCGCCGTTGTTCATTTAACAAAGCCAACCGTGACTCGCTATAGTTCCCGGATAAGCAAGATTAGACGTCGGGGTAATTAATCGCTGACTATGTGCCGAATCTATAGAAGTTATATTGTACATTACCTCATCTATATAAGCTGATCGTCGGTGATAGGATTATTAAATCATATATATATATATATATATATAGAAAGCAATGCTGACTATTGTGTGCCATTTTCATTAATACTATGATTATGACAAGTGATGAATAATATCCACATCAATCCACATCAACAAATGAGACTGAATAAAATCCTGCAAAATAAATATTTTACTAAAATTAAAGAACACTCTAGTACTGCTTTAACCTAACAAAAACGTTTGTTAACAAACCTTCCATTTTCATTAATTCTTTGCTTTAATTTGTTGAATAGTTGACCATCTTATTTTTTATCTCTTAAGCCAAAGTTCGTTCTGAAGATAACCTTTTAGAAAAAAATGTATAAATACAAAAAATTGCTTCTAACTTCTTTAGCATTCTAATGTTACAATTAAAAAAGAATTTTATTTATTCTATATTTACATTACTCATTAATTGTATTCGTACTTATACGATAGAAATATATTCTAAGCCTCCAAATCTTATTATAACGTATTCTTACCGCATTCGTCAAAATACCAACAAACGTCCTTAGACAAACATCACTCGTTCATACCATTCCACTGCACCGTGGAAAAACATCGACGCGTTCCGACTCACAGAAACAACCATGCCCCAATCGGTATGTAAATTTCACCGCCCCGCCATGCATTACTCTCGCCACGTTTCTTCGTTACACAACGGCAATGAAGTCCGCGGAAAATATATCCGTGTCACACATCTCCCACCCGCCGTGTGCTCCAGATCCGTGGCTAAAAAATATTGGCACGCAATTATCGCCCGGTGCTTCCCTTCCCCCCGCGATTTATGATACAATCGTCTCCATCCTCCCGCCCCCTCCGCTGCCCGCCCCTACTCGTCACACAACGAAACAACCATTTTCAGCAAAAAACATCGAGTTGACACTTTGACGCGAAAATGTATTTCATAGCGGCACGATAGGAGGGCGGAGAGTTGGGCGGGGCGGGGAGGGGACGCAGTCCTGCAGCGACAGTAGTGTGAGGCCGAACGAGCGTGCAACGGTTTCGATTTTTCCAGAGGAAATTAAGAGAGCGAAGATAAATGGAAAACCGTTCGCAAAACGGTTTACGTCATACTTCGGTAGTTAGGATGGAAAACGCCAAGGGGCGGTGGGTGGGAGGAGAGGGGTGATGCAGCAGCGGTAGCAGCACGCTAGCGCGCCACCCCCCAGCATCCAGCGGCGAAGCTTATCGACGCATCTGTGTGGACCCGTGCGGCTGGAATATGACGTCACTGGCCGCACCCCCTCCCCCCAGGCCCCTCCCTATCCCCACCTGGCCACTCGGTTACACGCGTCGGTGTGACGCCCTCTATGTGGGTTATGACGATAGCAGGCAAAGGGGGATATACGCGGTCGGTTAACCCCTCGGCTGTGTACGTATTTGGTTCATGCTTGCGAAAACACGGCCGTTCTCTCTCGCGGAGGGCAGGGGGCCGGCCCTCCTCTCGCCCAGCCATCATCCCCGTTGGCTAACTTTGAACGCCGCGTGAACGCGGACAGTGGCGCGAGGATAGTCGGTGTTGGATGTTCCTTTGCTTCTTTACCACCTTCTTCTTCTTCCCCTTATTTGTGGTATAGAGAGTGTTGGAAAAGAAATTCAGGATTTGAAGAGTAAATAGTATTTGTTAACCTCTGGCTGTATGACTTTTTTTTGGCTATACCCGGAATATTTACTTTGCTGTTAATCATTCGCGAGAAGATTAAAGATTTTCTGTTCTTTGCAAGTGCATCTGTGAAGGTAAAAATGTTGAGAGTAGCAAAGTAATCTTTCTCTTCTACCAATGCACAGTAAATGCTATTGATTTTCATTAAACTATTCTATGTATCTTTACTATTAGTTTCACACGTAATTGTACAGGATGCGGTTGGAAAAAGGTTTTGAAGGATATCGAGATTTTTTTTTACTCACTTCCTCATTGAGTTATTTTAAATGATGACATTCTAAAAGTCACTTTATTTAACCGAAACATAAAATTGTATCTCTGAGAACATTCATTTTCCGATTTATATTCGTTAGGACTTTTTTCTTTTATTAGATGAGCAATTGCTTTCTTCATTAGTAGAGTAATCAAAATTTTCATTTAGCTTAACGAGTATTGTGAATAACAACAAATCAATATAGACCATATACATTACTCCATTACATTTCATTCAAAATACTTTGCAGGGATTCCACTATCCTTCACCTTTCGTCTTGTTTCTTTTTTCATTGCTCAGCAAGGGGTCACTGATTTTCAACTGAATCGCCGCTTCAGCCGGAATAACATGCGGAATTCGTCGCCTGGAGCCGGAAGACCGCTCCCAGCAACTTTGTAGGTGGGGATAGGGACTCGAGGGGTTTTTCTCGACGCGCCTTTCACGTGCACAACTGCCGCGGAAAAATAGCACGCGAGTGAGCGCGTGCAGCCGCGAACGACATATTAGAAAAATTTTAGGTCTGCTCAAAGCGTTCACGCGGCTCGTTAAGCTCGTTTCTTCCTCTCGGTTGTGTTTTCAACGCGCTCGTAATTAGAGAACGGATTCGAGTAATTTAAACACGGTGTTGCCGCTTCCCGGGAATTTCGAACTCAGGAGATTTACCATTTCTAATTGGAGAAAGTGTGTGGAGTCTGTAAAAGAAATTGGGTAGCGATTCCGGCTCCTTGGTTGGAACGAGCCTAACCTGTTCGTTTTGCATGCCTAAATTTCCGACGTCTTTCTGCAGCTGGGTAAGAAGGGGTGGGTGTAATCCTCCTTTCATCCGTGTTTCTTGTTTCGTCGCGGCTTAAGAAGAGGACCATTGGGTTCTCGGAGTGTCGTTGGTTTCGTGGCAACCACTTCCGGTATTTAGGTATAATATTGTCCCGTAAGGGAGACGGGGAAGTTACTTGAGCCAACGTGGCGACCCCTGGAGTGTTATCAGTTTTGTTCTTTTGGCGCTGCGCTACTGTTTCCTAATGGCTTCCTTACTGATTAAACCGGAAGAATAATGTTTTCTTTGCAGCGACTGGTGCATCGTGTTTTTGGTAAATTAAAGGTTTTCAGGAGATTCTTTTACGTTTTTAGTAAAATTCTTTTTCTCATGTACGGTAAGATTAATATCATAGTTTAAAGTATGCGGAAAAATATATTTAAAATATTGTATTGCATTAAATGATAATAAAGAATTAACTTTATGATGTTACTGTTTTAGATGTTGTATATTAGAAAATTTGAGATAGGTAGATTTGTGTTGAACTATTTGCTGATTTGCTAAGAAAAATTGTTGAATCAAAAATAGTACAAATTTTTAGGCTGCTGCTGTTTTATTCAATAGTTACAGCTTTTCTGCCAAAGGTTGAAAAATCTGTAAATTATGAAGTTTTATAGCCACGTATATGTTCGTAAGCGATCTAATGTCGTCAGATGTACTCTAATTTTTTGAATAAGTTTTGCGATTTTATTTAGAGTTACACATATCAAGTATGAAAATAATAAATCCGTGTACAAAAACAAATGGAAACACTGTTTAATCTCTGTATGTTCCATATTTTGGTAAAAGTATTCCTGACATATTAGATATTGAAAATACATCGTGGTGATAGCCCCTTTCAGCATATTTAGGTGTATATTTCCTCTTAACGGAGAGAAAATTTATTTCAAATGCACTTTTACGAAGCGTTTTGTGCTCTCAATGTGAATGTAAGAAAAGCAGGAGTTTCTGAAATGAATTTCATGTGGTAGAGTGAACTCCTCCTTGTCTTTTACTTCTCGTGAGATTCTTGGTACATCATATAATTTCATGCGTGCAATGCGATATCTCAGAGAACTCAGAATTATATGTTGAATTTTTCTGTTTGAAAATGGTCTGTGTTTAACATTTTAATTTGTTGACTTGAAAATTTTCGCAGAAATGGTCACTTAGAAATGAGCTTCTTTGTATAAAATCTGCAATAAATGCAACAATGTTTGTGATTATTGTTCATTGGAACGACTATACCGTGCTTCATTAGCTTTAATAATTATATGAAATGCATTATAAGATGTGCTCAACGCGAATTTTCTGCTTTTTATACGAGCAACCACTTCGTTCAACGTGAAGTGATTCAATTTTTTATAAAGCTCTTCTCATTTCTATTGAATTAAAAATAGGATTTGTACGATCTACAGAAATTCGTTACTGGTTATATATTGTTTTTTAAGAAATTGGTATATGACTTGACATTATTTTCCATCTATTATTTGAAATTATCGCAGCAATCTTTTTGCAATTGTGATTTTTTGTTTAATATTTTTTATTGAATATTATTGTAACAATTTTATGCATTAAAAATAAAAAGAAGCTTATTAAAGACGAAACGAAGTAAACAGAATACTAACATATTCGATTTTTCCTCACATAAATAACTTCTTTTCATTGCAAAATTAATTTAGACATCCAAGATTGAAGACCTATTGTTCAGCATTCATATTTTTCAATGTAAGAATATAATAAAGTGCTGTATTAAATAAATCAAACGAGGTAATGTTTTGTACATTCTATATATAATATTTCTTTTAAACTTATTATACCCTCAATAAAGAGAGAACATAAATATTGAACAAAAAGTGAACTTTTAATCCCTAATTAAACATTAATTTTAGTTCAAACTTGTGATAAATTATTTTTTTATCATTCAATGTTTCGTGCCTATACTATCACATTACTATTGTTCATATCTCATAGAACAATCTCACAATGAGTAAGCGTTGCAGAAGAAATTAATAGTAAGCTACATTCTAACAGAGCGCTCAAAGAATCGCGTTTGCTACTCTCTATAATCATGTCGTAGCCCGAAGGGATGTAACTATAGGAAAGGAATACTGTAACTAGGAGCGTCACTGACAAAGAAGAAAAATTTTACGTGAATATATCCATTATTCATCGAACAGAGAAAATTCTCGTTATTCATTGAGCACACCGCAAGTTTAAAGTGGAACGTTAGATCACGATCCTTTCGCTTATTAACCCTTTGCGCATACTCCGGACATCAAAATTTTATTGAATGTCTATTCCCCTTTCGAGCTTCTCAATAAAAAATTTGTTCTCTTATCGTGTACATTTTTATACGAATTCTAGAAAATAAAATAATTTAAAGGTATCGAATAAAGTCAAATGTACAACTCTATCTCTCCCATTGAAACTTCCGTTCTCGTTGACTTCTATGCGGCGGACATGTTTCATCCGCGCAGAGTTAAAATTATATTCTCCTGGGTGCCATAAAAATTGAAATTTCGGAGGCTTTCAGAATGAATCGAGTCGTTTTGATAGAACATTTCAGTGGGAAGTAATATCTTACAATCTTAATGAGATCTGCTGCAATTCCGTCGAAACGACAGAATCTTTTTTTTTAAGGGGGACTTCAATTATAGTGCTTCTGAAATTTCAGTACAATTCAGTAGGAAGTAAATTTAAATGATTTAGTGAAACTAAAACTGAATGAATTATATAGTTTTTAAAAGGAATTCATAATCATACTGGGTATTATTCAAATCTTTTATCACGGTTGAAAATAGAGTAAAACCACAAAGAAAAATTAAAGGAACAATAAGATAGTCAACTTAAAAAATTTATCTATGCACTTAATATCTAAAAAGTGAAAGTGGCAAGATACGAATAGACACATCAACTAATTGCATGTAAAATTTTTAAAGATAAATTTTTCAAAAACGAATCATTATATTATTCTATAGTTTCTCCTTAATTTTTCATATAAAGTTATTCTCTTCCTAATTGTATTACCATTTCAAAGTTCTCTTACGTACCCAAGACGATCAAAGAACAAACCCACAGCAAGATCATACCATCATAAAAAATTTATAAATGAACGAGACACTAAAAAATCAAATCCATTTTACCCTTCTATACCTTTCTATAACCTCTCGACGATTCCAAAAGAATGATCCGCAATTTCAAAAATATCCTACATACCCGAAACAGTCAAACAAAGCTACAACAAGACCATACCATCATAACAAATTTATGAAAGGAACGAGGCACCCAAATATTAAATCCATTTTATTCTGATCTACCTTTCCATAACCTCTCGACGAACCCAAGAGAATCATCCGCAATATCAAAAGCACCCTGTACTCCCAACACAACAAAACCACAAAGAGTTCATACTATCAAACAAATTTATAAACTGATTGTGGCAGTCAAAAATCAAATCCATTTTATTCTCCTCTACCTTTCTCAAACTTTTCCACGAACCCAAACTAACCATCCGCAATCGAATTTCACTTCACGCGTGTTCCACGCTGTTCAGGGGGACATCCATGCACAATATGCTCAAATTTCCGGTAGAAGGACGAGCCAGGAGGCATGATGCAGTATACGTCAAACGATCCCCCTTCTCTCTGCGACCCGCGATGTAACGAAGACGGGGAACGGGAACGGGAACGGGAACGAGGTTGAGGGAGAGGGCGAGGGCGAGGGTGAGACACGGCTCATTAAACGTCGACCTCCTCCCTCCGCAAACGGACCGACGGCACAAGAGCTACACGCTGGAAATTGTTGTGCAAATACGACTACATTTATCCTGCTGCCTCTTGGCAAGCGCATATATTATTCAACGGAGAATACTGCACCCTTCTCTTTCTCCGTTCAATTCCGTCCCCCTACTGCTCTTCTTCACTCTGTTTGTCTTGGCCGTTTTAGGCGGCGAGCACGCTGAGAATCTCGACTCGACGCGACGCGACGCAGACTGGAGACTAGTAGACTTGGTTTCATTCCGCTTACAAGCCGCCGCGATGCTTGGCAATGTCCACTCGGATGGTTCTAGGGGATCACGGTCTAAGATACGATCGTCGCGCACCGAACACCGATTTATCTTACTCGGAAATCCGGGCTAGGCCTCTGACGCGTGATCGATGCGCATGCATGAGGGGAAATATGAAATTAAGATCTCTATGTGGATTTTCAAGGATTTTTCTACTGAGATGTGTCTAAGTCTTTTGAGGAGGTTTTGTTGGGAATCTGTTTAAAATTCTAGTGGAGTTGAATTCGATGTTTGGTTTGAAATGAAACTTTGGATGAATTTGTAAAGTCTAATGTTGAATAAAAAGGTAACGAAAGATTTTTAAGAAGAAATACTGTATTAATGTAGTGAATAAGAAAGAAGATGTTCCGTTTCAGGAAGAGTATTCGGAATCATATGAGATTCTAGAATATTTTCGAATAAATTAAAGTTTGATATGTCTAAAGGTTCAATCTAGATTCGAGAATATAAAAATCATGACTGTGTTTCGAAGCAATTAGAAGAACACTTCATTGAATGAAATTTAATAAATCTAAGTAATTGTTATAATCGTGTCGCTATAATTGTTCCAAAAGACGATCTGATGAAAGTCACTATAGGGAGGTGTAGTTGCTAAAAGTTTTATATACTGTGTTGCATTTGGCAAACAGAAAATTAACTCATTGTGGTCGAACACTGGCATATTCTGTTTTTCCTTTGCAATTTTTCTGGCGAGATATTCCCGGCACGACTATGTCACAATTATTTATTCAGTGAAATGTGACATTACTTACTTTATTTTATATATTGTCTTCTATTTTAGACAATAAATTAAATGTGCGCTCAAACAATAATTTCGACCAATATGACTACCACGTTTACAGATAATACGACCGCAGAGAATTAAGGTCAAAATTCGCGCAGTGAGTTATTTGCTTATATCGACTTATGGGCAATCACTTAAACCTTAAAACTTTGAAAGAAAATTAAAGATCCTAAGAATACAATAAAAATAGTTACTAAATGAACTTTATGTAACACACTTCATACTTTATCGATTCCCCATAATCTTCCAACCTCAATTCTATTGAGCATGAACAGTCATTAAAAAAACGTGCATAGGATCACCATATTGCTTTGATAAGGTATGTAACATACAATCTGAATACACAAAAAATAAAATAAGAATATATAAAAATAGCATGACAAAATACTCAAGAGTGGTTAAGACCGAATTAAGTGGTATTTTACAAAATAGAATGTGAACGCCACGTTTCCCGCTATTGGAGGGTTAACCAGCGCCAACAAACATTTCCGCGAACACTCCCACCCGCCTCTGTCCATTTCCTCAACACCAATCGCCCCCAATACCAAGGTGACGTAAACGGAGCAGCAATCGTCGTTTATTCTTCCGCGTGAATGAACTCAGCGCGGCGGGCATTAAAATCGCACGGTCTCGGTTACAACGTCGTCAATGGGACTGACAGACAGGCTCTTTATCGCCATTCACCGGTCTCTTGACCGTGGTCGCGTTCACAGTGATGGACGTAAATAACGAGACTGCCGCCGGTCGACATGAATAAGAGAGATCGTAGATACGCAGTAACGGGTTGGGGCGGGGATGACGGCGGCGGGGGCGGGAGGACGGGAGGAAGGGGAAGCAACAAAGACGCGGTTCTCGTTGTCTTTATTGCCACTCGTTGTCCTTTTTACTCGTGGCGCGTTCGCGATCACGAACCTGGACGATTAACCAAGATCGAAGATAGAACCGAGTCGACGACAATGACTACAACAACTAGAAACGACATCGGGCCGCACGACACGACCGGCGACCCGGCGCGCGGCCCGCTTCCCTCGGAAACCAACTTCTCATTGTCTTTATTGCTCGACTTTCCGTGGGTCGGCTTATCTGCGGGACACGCGATGCTTCTACCCAGAACTCGCGGAGATAAGTTTTTTTCCCCTTCGTCCGAACACCAAGGAGAGATCTCCGGTGTGTTAGTGCCATCATTGTTATACCGGCTGCTCGGGAATCCGTATCGCGACGGGGTTAGGGAAAAAGGAAACGGGCGTTCGAACAATCGCGAAAATAACTGGTTCAATCTGTGTTCTATGGGGTGTTTTGTGTGTAACATATTTTGCGATTGACACATTTACGTTAAGACAAGTTTCTATATGTTTAATCATAGATCGTAATAATAACAGTGTTTGAGAAAATAATGTTGAAATCCATTCTTTTGTTACATCTCTATTGCCATCACTTTAGTTGCTAATTGTGTATAAATGTGAATAAATAATTTGACAAATAATTTACTCATTAACGTTGTATTTTTTAGTATCGTAAGTTTGTTGTATACCGGTGGTACATGGTGGTCGTGGACGTGTTAAAGGGAAGAGGAAATGGTGTGAACATAGAGTTCTAAATGATCTTTGGATAAGTAAAATTATGAATTACAGGTTTCTGTTTGATGTATTGTTTGTTCTTGTGAGTTCAATAACTTTTGCAGCTACAGTAATCACTAATAATCAAGAAACAAACGAGAATTCAATCATTTATAATGATTGTATCTTTGTTATAACTGTGTAATAAAGCATCTAAAACTCTAAGATTATATAACATTAATTCCTTACATTTTAATCACAAAAAAAATTTTTTTGTGAGAGAAAAATAATACACTGAATATATTGGCTTTGATTGAAATAATTATGAGAACCGAAAAGATGTAATCTTAACTATTGTTTCTCCGTTCTATATCAGTTATTAGAATGAAAAACAAATATATCATAAATAGATATTATAACTAGAATATTTTTATTGCGAATATTTTATTTCTATAAATTCGTTCTTTGTATCGCAGCTTTGTGTAGGATACTGCTAATATGAAAACCATGTTAAATTTCAATGAAATTGTTCGTTAACTATGTTTTACGCGTTTGTGAATGCTATAAATACAGAAAATCTTCAATCTAATCGTAACAGTTTCCAAGCTCCGAATGGTAGACGATTTCACCGGATCACGGCGAATTTCTTTTTTGCGAAAAGCGAGCGGAGCCCTCGGAAGTTTTATTCGAAACAGTAATTGACCGTCCGAGTGGATCGTTGTCGCGGCTTTTGAATACATTTTTACGATTACCGAGGATAATTCGGAACTGCGAGTGCTCATTATGTCAGAGTTTTCTCTCCCGTGAGTTCATTCGCGGAAACAGAACTCTGTGGAAAACGACGAGGCTTGATAGCAATTCCCTGACAGCTCACTTTTCAGTTCGCTGTCACTTTTACTCTCGAGAGGGAAACTCGTTGAATTCTATGGTCTCGAGTGGACACTGAGGTAAGCCGCTCTGCTGGGCTGATGTCATGTAGACTTGAGACATGTTAGGGATTCTAATACACTTCCGTTGTATTCGGGGGAATTATTTTATCAACACTTAAGGCGACCGATTAACCAGTTAACTGCGTTCTACGAGTGTTCACGTGATCTTCAAACGCAAAATGGTCCTAATTTTTTCAACGATGAATTATTTATTCTTTCAGATGAACATGTAATTCTTCTTCATTTCGTTTTAGTCTATCGTTAGATTATGTTATAGGTGTATTTGCCCTGCTTTTGACGAGTATACACTTTATTTTTTGACTTTATTGCGCGCACAGTGAGAGATCTTTTAAACTAAATTCCACAGTTAACAGGTTAATAGGCTTCACAGCGCCAGCGTTTATCGATCGATAACCTATAAATAGGCTTCCTAAATATTAAATGTTTAAAGCTTTATTTTTTAAACGTTTTATAATTTTTTATATTAATTTTTATTAATAATTATTAGTTAATAACGACAAATGTTATTAATAATTATTAATAATCTACAGAGTAATAATGTTTGCAGGTTTTAATTTATTTTACTCATTTTTAAACGATTGTCAAAATTTCTAATTTTAGTTTTGTAAACCTTCTTAAAGCAAGCTTTGAGACCGTTCTTGAAGAACTGAATGAATGTACAGACATTCTTGAATATTTTATAAATGATTTTATGTATCTTAAATATTGTTAAAGCATTTTTAGAGTAAAACTTTTTAATATTATTTATTACACCACCTAACAACTTTAAAACAATTATAAATGTGTCTCGTTAAGAATTAATAAATTGATCTTGAAACTATCATTTTTAATAAAAACTTGTTGAAATCAAATAATTAAGAGCAAATATACTATTCACTTTGGGTTTAACTGTTTAAAAAGGAATAGAAATTTTGTAGAAATAAATATCTCTCTTGTGCCACCGTAACAATAAGCATGCAGAATATGTGTATAAAAGTACAAACCGATCGAGGCAGTATTTCATGAAAAAATCGCAGAACGAAAATAAATATCAAACTCTAAATAATAAAGAAGATTCTTTCAATATTTACAGTAATAGAAATGCTTGATTTATGATATTTGTCGCTATATTTGCGTATCTTCAATAACTCCAAGTCGTTCAACAAATTGATCGCGAAATTTACACCTATAAAAATCCCATAAAATTAAAGTGGTTTATATAATGGAACAGAAACTGTAAAAAGCTACCAGATCCTAATAAAGTTTTGTTTACCAAGAACATCATCGTAAAACTGAATGTTTAATACTAGAACGTATTAGTCAACGTGCTTCTCTCGGTAGGCGAACGCTTCTAACTGTATTCGCAACAGCCACGTCTTAGTTCACGGAGAAGAAAAAAAAAGAAGTTCCGGATAATGCGTTAACAAAGTCGCGAGGTAAATTTCAAAGAGTAATTTTGCATTTAGGAGGAAGAACATAGGTCTAAGGCGGGGTATCAGCGTAGCTTTTCTCATAAAAGTTCCTCAGCCGAACCGACGCCGAGGCCGACGCCGTCTCGTATTTCGCTGGAAGTAAATTCTCGTTGTCCTTATTACAATTCGTGGCCGGCTTTATCCGAGGAGCACGCGATATGCCTGGGAATTTAGATAAGCATCCCTTGGCCTAGACCGTACGTACGTCGGATTCGGAACATGTACACGTTTTACCCCGATTCGCCCTCGACCGAATCGTTTAACGCTGCTATTAGACGCTGTCGAGAAACGCGACCCTTTCGCAGTGGTCTCGACTCGAAAAAGTCTGCACCAGAAAGCCAAATGGTAAAGTCAGAAATTTGAAAATTTACCGAGAGCTTGAATTTCGATGAATTCTAATTTCTATTTTCAATAATGTTTTGGCAATTTTTTTTAAAACCAAGCATTCAAGTTGAATATTGTATACTTATGTTTAAATAAATGACACGATTGGAGATTTGCACCTGTTACATATAATTATTCTTTGGTAAATCAAAATCAAGTGGTACAGGTCTTGGTTAGTGATGTTGGTTTATTTACTATATTAAAATATTACTACGTATGAATTTTACAGAATTTCAAATGTAAACATAAAATTTGTTTATTTAAAATTACACGAGAATATATGTATAATGTATGTAAATTGTAAAATTCGTGAGAGATATACATGCGTACATATCAAAGTAAATAAAATATATGTAGTAAAATGTTGTTATATAAAACCTTGCTTTCGAATAAATTGAGTTCGCACATGATCTGTCGGCAATTAGTCGAATGCATGTGTGCCGAACGAGTTTTTAAATTGAATTTTCTGGAGGCTCCAAACAAAAAAACGTTACTTCAGATTTTTTACTTCCCACCAATTATAATACTCGTATTCGATCAATTTAGTTAATCGTACCTCACCAATTTTTATGTTGTTTTCAATTTACTGAAAAAATACCATTCATTTAAAAAATTCATTATACGTAGTGGATTTAAGTAAAAAAGATGACGGTTCTTAAAGCTCCGAGATATTTTTAATTCGAATTTAAATAGGACAACAAGATGATCCTATTCTTAGCCCGTGCAGAATTAAAAATGCATATAGAGGGTCCTCACGACCGTAAAGCTGTCGTTTGATCATAGCAAAATCGTTCGCCGTTACGTGTATCGTTACGTCCACAATTTACGTCTGTCTTCTGCATCGTATAGCTTCGAGCCGCTGTTATTAAAGCCATTAAAGGTCGGCACCGTGGCTCGTATAATTAACTAAGAT
The DNA here is from genome assembly GCF_051020985.1 of Nomia melanderi. NCBI lineage: Eukaryota > Metazoa > Arthropoda > Insecta > Hymenoptera > Halictidae > Nomia > Nomia melanderi. The sequence continues at coordinate 4,012,701 of NC_135005.1, forward strand.
CGATGATATGACCGAGGACGACAACGGGGACGTCGCCTCTCTGCCTCGATGAAACAATCTTTTAATATCTCACCCCCTTCTAGTAACTGATGATTGACGTTTGGATACAGTGAACACAACGAGACCGGTTCGCCTTTCTGTCCACGGCCGGAGAGTTAGTTCGTTGGTTGTTGCATATGGAATAGAAGACGTTCTTGTCACGCTTACAGTTTTCTTACACATTGAAAGAATTGATTGCAGTGACATTGCACGAGTTTAAGAAATGTTACGTTGGAGGTACTATAAATGGAACTGTATTTATTTGTAGTCCACTTAGTGGAGAGTAGGGTACAGGGGAACGGGTGGATAAAACGAAGTACAAATGACACTTCACTCAAATCTTCATACCACTTCTCAATAAAAATTAAAATCATAGTAAAGTCACGAAAAAATGATATTTCCTATGCCTATCTAATGGTCCATATTCTCAACGGTAGGTTAAGTATCTATTTCATATTAAATATTTTATCCATGTGTCAATTTGGCACATGAAGAACGTGTTAAGCTGCGAAAATGAGGTGCGTATGAGGGTTAATCAGATTTTACTAGCGTGACGTAAAGTTTTCAGTTACGAGTCACTTTGACGGGCCTGTTGGAACTCAAAACGAGCGTATTAAATCGAAACCAATTCCGTGGACGGGTGAAAAGGCACGGCAAGTATTCATGGCTAAACGCGACGTAGTCCGAGAATTCACTATAAGATCGTTCGTTTAAGTGTCGAGGGTAACTCGCATCGAGCCGCGACTCGGCGCAACAACATCGTCCCGGCCCTCGGCAGAACGGGCACGCTGCAGGGCGTTACCATTACCTAATGGACATGCCAGCCGAATGCAACGAGCCGTTATTCTTACGACTTGCACCGGCCCCTCGCAGCCAACAGGGCGTAGCTCCGTTATTAAAGTTCGCCGTCGTTCACGGCCCGAAGAGAATAACTGGCCAGATTAGCTGGTTACCTGTTTCTTACGTTATATATGCGAGCCGTCAGGCGTTTTTATTCAGCCGTTCGCGAATGGTGGAACTAACGTCGAAGACGAAACAGTGTGTTAGAGATTCAAAACCATATTCAGGCAGTGATGATTTTGAGAAGATTCTTTAACGCCTTGCTGACCGATGAATTTTTTTGCGGAAAATAGTTTCCAACTTTAATATACATACTTTACTCGCATATGTTATGCTAAACTGATTTAAATGATTTAAACAAGCGAATACAATCTAGAACGCTCCTATGAACATCTACAATACATTGCTTTCAGGTACAAATTAATGTAACAACTCATGAACAACCCGGACCGATTAATACAAACTTCTTTTTTTGTCAACGAAGAGAGTTTTTCAAGAACTGGCAAGCAGTCAGCAACGAAACTTCATAGGGTCAAGAGCATTTCCAAGTCATTTTATACAATTTTTCTGTACATAATTTTAGCGACTAACGTCGTCACATACTCAAACTCTAAGCGCTAGCCTACTTTTATCCCGTTCAATATAGTCTGTTCTATCTAATACGATAATAAGTCAAACTAATAGAATCTATTGTAATTTTTAATAAATAATCCAAGATATTTGGAGTTTATACAGTGTAAACAGTACATTGTTTTGCTTTTAACTCGAGGATGTTGAATAATCACGGTGGAACATCATTTAACCGAGCACCGACTATCCGTCTTTCGATTACGCGAATGATCGATTACACGAATCAACCCTCGCCGTATCATGTTTGGATGCGTTCAGACTCTGGACTGATGATTATTGTTTTGCGATCTTTGCACTGTTCAGTTGTGTAAGTAACGATACATTTAGGGAACACATCAATTTGACGCATATTGAATTTCATAAACATTACTCGGCAAACGTTTATGTCGGTTTTGATTGATGCAATTACGCGAATATGTATTCTAGTAGTTTATCTTTAACACTAAAACTACCGTATCAGTCAAAATGACTGATTGACGCAATTATTGATACCGTAAAAACATTGATTTTAAACATCAATAGTTTCACATCAATTCTATAACGAATGTCTGAAGAAACTGAAAATAATCTATTGTTAAAATTTTTATACGGATTATATATTAATTATATTAAATATTCGGTAGTTCTAATGTTAAATATCTAATTTCTAAGATCTAAACTAATGAACATCAATTTCTCTAAGGACAATAGAAAAACCGTGCAATACAATATAACCGTGTTATAATATTCCTTAACAATAAAGCAAGTGGGGACTTACATATTATAGGGACTACCTTTGTCTTTAAGAAACTAAATATTAATAATAATGGTAACAAAAATAAAATATTAATAACGTGTTATAATAATAAATAAATACCAACTCAGACCTACTTCAAATGACTGCTTATCGCAACATTCAGTTAGGAAGCAAAGGTGGTCCGTATAATACGTAAGTACTAAAAGGAGAAACAAAATGACGAAATATAAATTAAAAATATTGGTGTCTGCAAAGTCTCGTTATCGGCCCGGGAGAATACAAGTGTAGGCTATATATAAAACTATATTAAATAATATATCCACCAACATTTACTTTTGAACACACGTATCCCTTCTGCTTCAAATGTCCCATTTTAGTGTCTTGTCTGAATTTAACTCTCCAACAAAGCGAAATCCATGTTGCACGCATTTTTAAAAAATTCTAGTGTTGATCTACCTATAGAATCATATTTTGAAGTGTATCACACTCAAAAATACATTTAATGATAAACAGGTTTTCTTTATCTTCAATTATTTTTATTATCAATTTTCGTATTCCATTACAAATTTTGTTGTAATAAATCAGTTCAATCTATAAATTTTATCTGCGTTTTTGAAGAGAAAGATCAAAGAATTACCCGCGGCTGGAGAATTAATCTGAATAATTAGAATTCATTTAGAGTTATAAATATTATTGATAATTACAAAAAGGGTGAGAGTAAACATGTATATCTAAAAACCGTTTAATCTCTGATTTATGACATGTTGATTTTGGTTCTTTTAAAAACCATTTATTTGGGCAGATTTGTCTCCCAATTAGTTTGAATGATCGTCGTCCGACGGTATTTGCACTTTTTGGATGTGGATACGCCGAGCATTTAAATATTTTCTTTTTTGATAAATTTTTATACCTTAATTCCTATGTAGATACAGTTCAAGTATAATGAATGGTCAAATATGAATAATTGTGTACATATGAATCATCGATATTTTTTATTATTAATCTCACCATTGGTATAGTATTTTCACAATTTACTGGTTTCTTATAAATTCATTTATTCATGAATTATAAAGCAAAGAAGGCATATACCAATTTATAATTTGCATGATGTTTGCGTGATCGGTTGGCAGGTACAAAGCAGAAATCTTTTAGATCATGTATCTTTCTAAATTTCAACTAAATCAGAGACAAAAGAGACTATTATTGAAGAATTTCACTCAGGCATTCGAATAATCAATTTAATTGCCAACCATTGGAAACCCCTTCATTTACACAAAATCAATTATCAGTTCACTTTACACTGACAATTACACTTATTTAACGAAAAAATTGCAGCGACTGCGCGACAAATTACATTCCTCTCCTATTTGAAACTCTAATGGTCCGACCAACGATCTTTTCGCGAGTCAACTGCATAATTACTCGCGATTTATCGGCGGCCGCGTGAATCGTCGATTATTTAACGATAAGTTCTGTCGATTAATTATTTCGAATAGCAATTAAAGCGTGATTTAGCGTTGGACGGGTTGCGCGGACCGATTACGCACGCGTGCAAGAATGAGAATAAAGGCGGGCAACTGTTATCGAGGATAATGACGTATGGGTCTTCGCAAAATAGAGCGTGCCACGCGAAATCGCGATGATTTTGATGGGAATTGGTAAAGCATGAGCGCGCGATCGATAAGCAATAAGCAGTAAATTGGGACTGCGCCTCTCCCGCAGCATGCAAATCATCCGGAGGCCTCTAATAAGTGCCTACGCAGGTAAAGAGGAGAAATTGCGCGATTTTCCCGCGACGACGGCACAGCGAGGGAATATCATACACCACATGCACGTGCATACATATATATGTGTGCACATACATATACAAGCCACTGTAATCTTGGCCAACAACATTTTTCATTTCGGCTTTGGTTTTCGTCCGGAGAAATGCAACCGTGGCACACTATCATTTTCTTTTCCACGGTTAATTTCTATCCTCAATTATACAATTTGTGTGTCTGTTCATTTCGCGAGAGTCACTGCGAGAAGTTAGAATATATTTGTGTGGAATATATTGTAAATTATATTACATTTGTTAAGTTGTGTGATAAACAAGTTCGGTCGCATACTGTAGTTGAGAGTATTATAATATCAGTATCTAATATCCTTTAACTTGCTAACTGTGTTTGACGAATATACACGTCATTTTAAAGCTTGAAATGATACTAATTCTTTTAACCATGAATTCCTTATTTTTTCAGATAAACATGTAATTCTTCTTTGTTTCGCTTTGATTTTTCATTAAAATATATCCTAGGCGCGTTCGTCCTGCGTTTGACAAATACACAGTTCATTTTTTGATTTTATTGTTCTCAAAATAGAAGATGTTTGAAACTAAATTTCACAGTTAACAGGTTAACGATGAGTGACGATGAATGTAATCTAACATTAGAATTACTGAGCTGTAACGAATAATTTTTGTGAGATATTTTTGTTGTTGTTAGGTTTACTCCAGCATGTGTATGCACCTTCGTTAGAAACTATAAATAAATTCCTCTGGGATTGAAGTACGTTTCTACTTAGACTCAAATTTTTTTCTTTACTGTCTTAAAATTGCATGAATGTTTCATTGTGATGGAAGTTACGAAGTGTTTAGTAAAAAAGTTTTATTGATTTCATTTGATTTAATCGTTGCGACCAGCGAATTGTGGTTGTTTTCCAATTCAACCGTTCTATGAAATACCACAGTTTCATATTTTATAAGAAAATCAAAGATATTATTTCCTTTTAATTCAAAGAACTTTTTTTCTTCATAGTATAATGCTTAGATTTGACTGGTAGAAAACTATATGATAAAATAAAAATGTAACTTATGAACATCCATCTATAGGGAAATATACTTAAATAATTGGGTAAATTTGTGTGATTAAATTAAAATATCGCAAATAATCCATGCTTATAAGCTTCTATATGGTAGTATATTATTATTCATCTTTGATAGGCACACAAATAATTATATAACATTATAAAAAAGAATAAACATTATTTACTTATAAGATGCTTCCATCGTTTTCTACGGATTAACAATAATAAACTAAATTTTATGTCATTATTAATATCAATTAATAATGACATTAAATTTAGTTTAATTTACAAGTTTATTTACAGTTTAATTTACAAAGAAGCGATCTTCTTACTCCTAAAATCGCAAAAACTCAGCATTAATTGAGTTGCTAAGAAGCCATGATATAGTTAATGTAATGGTTTTTGAAATTATCGTACAACATTCTCAGAAGCTATAAAAAGAAGGGCTTTCTCATCTAGAAGAAATGAGTAAATCGTTTAATAACTAAAAAGAATATTATCTATTACATTAAAATTCACAAGAATCAGAAAATATAAAAAAATTGTTTTAACCGCATTGGCTCTTGAGCAACTCAATTGCTACAAAGTTTCAATAAACTTCAAAAAACATACACAAACACGTTTTCTTACACAAGCCAGCAGAACCTACCAACAAAGTTAAATCTCACATAAAGCCATCAAATCTGCTGAATAGTTTCATTCAATTCCCACGTACTATTCAAACGATCGTTAAATAAACGTGAACAGGAAAAGCGGTGCGCGCCACGTGTTACAGAAGATAATCAAGCGTGTGCCGACGGAAACAATAAAATGACACGATTTTGTTTACCCGGAACCAAGAAAAAAGCGGTGGCCTGGCCCAGTTTCTAAATACACGTGGCACATGGAATCATTTCTTCCCCGAGCTGCGAGACAGTTTCGTAATTTCTTTCACGAAGTTTATTTGCGAAACGATATCGCGACCCGTGACCCTAAATGCATCGGGCGCTCCGCGGGCGTTCGTTCGCCGTCGAAACCCGTCTTACAAAGTTCGAACGATTTGCGAACAGTTCCATGCGAGCGGCGCGCACCAGGACCTTGTCATAAAGTTACGCTTTATCGTGTTCCGCGCCAGTGAGGGCTGCCCCTACCCCCACGCCGACACGAACGCCGGCTTACTTCGATCTGCCAATCACGAGTTCGGCTCCTGGAAACGCGAAGCCACCCCCGTCCGTGCCAGGATGTACAAAATGAAATCGAGTCGAACGATCGTTTCGCCTTGCCTTCGTTTTCTTCGAATATTTCATGCGCCCGGTCGAACTGCTTCTACGATCGTTTCTCGTCTCTTCCTTGATGAATCGCGCCGGAACGCTACCCTGCTGTTACTTCCTTTCGTTATATTAACCCTTTGAATTATATTAACGCTAAACGTACCACAACCAGTGAAATTATCAGTTTCAAAATTTCATTTAATACATTGTAGCGCAATCTGTAAACTGATATTTTCGAAGCATTAAATATTGAAAATGATTTTGAAAATAAATAGTTTCACTTGAATAGTATAATAAATTTTTATATGGATTACATATTAATCGTATTAAATGCTCGGTAGTTCTAGTATTAACACATTGTTGACTGGTCATGAGTTAACTCTTGTCCGAACATTTTTGAAATGCAGGACAATATAGAATATTGGGAAAACAATACATTAAAAGGTGTATAAAAAATATCTCCAACGTTTCATTTCATTATGTATTAATAAAGTGTATTGAAGTTTATTTAGACTGTTGCACTTTCATATTTAATTACGGAATAATAGCCGATGACATGAGATAGCTTCTGGATAAATTGCAGGTCAACAATGTGATAATATGGTGAAGTTTCCTTTATCCATTTAACTTGATATCAATTCTTGCATCAATCAATTAATCAGTCTTACAATTTTTGCGATTTATTTTGTTTTCATTTCCATTGGGAAAAATTTATTCCTTAACGCGTTTACCTTTATTTTATAATCGGTGATTTGACTGGTTACGGTAGGAATAGGAGTGCCGGTACGTTTGGTGTTAACGCGGTGGGAACTTTCGAGTCGATTTAATCAATGCAAAAATTGGTATTTTGAGACTTTATTTAAGTTTAATAAATTTAAATGAATTTCATGTGAGATTTTGAATTCTTGCAGCAAAGAATCTGTGTCAAAGACAATTTTTCTATAGTCAATATGTAGTATTCCAAGTTAATAACGAACTTTGGACGTTTAGTGGCCCTAGTCACGAGAAAAATTATAAGCCAATGAGTTAATTCATGGATGTATAAAGCTATGTATAAAATGATAACTGTAGTATACAGCCTATTTTCGTTTAATTTACCCTTTGCATATTGTGTACTTTTGGAAAAATATTTTTCTTCGCACACATAGTATAAAGTTTACAGTAGAGGTAGAAGCATAAGCTTCTACGCTAATTAATAGCATTAGCTTCTAAGCTAATTATAGCATAAGTAGAAATAACAGAAAATGAGAAACATATGTTTGGCTTGCTGTAAGATACTAGGGCAATATGTTATTGTCCGACAGACAACAATAATGTCAGTATAACCCCGTACTATAACATCATTATAAATCCGATGAAACAAAGGAACGCGATGGAGTCCTGGGAATGTACATATTAATTTAAAAAAAAGAATTATGCAAATATTTCCGAATTACAAGTAACTTATTACCTTTCCTCCGCATTACATATTTCATTCATAGAAAATATAAGTATTATAATCCAAACGATTTCTCATTGCTAATATTTTCCATCGTTCTACACATAACTTCTTAAGCTTCTAATAATCATAAAACGATAGAATTTAAGGTGTAAACAGTCCACTAAAATGAGAACCATTAAAAGAAGACTATGTAAGTAGTTCACTAAAAGGAAAAAACATCGACGATTTATTTTTCCAGTCCTAGATAAATCTGGTCAGATGTAGAAACGCGGGAAGAAAAGGCAAAGCGTTGTGTATCGGCCTAGTTCCGATAAGCATAACCCTGCAGTTGCTAGCAGGCGGGCCATAGGGAGGATCTAGCACGCAATGAAGATCTGCGTTCGCGATACCGGCCACTTTAGATTCTCTTTTGTTATTCCTTTTATACCTAGCTACCCTGGAATCGACGAGGTCGTTATGTTGTCTCGATTCCGTGCTCGGAGAAATTCGTTCTAACTTGGACGTCACTGACGTTCATGCTTTTTAGGCTCAATGCAGATGAACGATTTTTTATCGCTGTTGCATCATACTTTCTGCCATCGTATCATATCACTGCAATTTCACACCGATAACGCTACATCAACGAATATCACAGAAAGTAATAAAAAACAACGTCAAAAAGTCGATAAAAAATTGTTCGTCTAAATTGAACTTAAATCGTTTGGGAAGAACATGGTCTACGGATTCTGTTCTGAGCAGCAACGTCCAGGTTGCTTGCATTCCGAACAATCTCTCAATACGATGTATCGACGTTTTCGAACCCTTCTATAACGGAATTATTTTATTCACTTCCGGAATATCTTGTGTAACAGATAAAAGCTAGAGAATTCTCGTGTGATGCTTGATTATTGCGTTACTTGCAGTTAGATGAAACAATTCATTGTTTGGCGGACTTGGATAAAACGTGATTTGATGATTAAAATGTAATAGTTGACTTGATTGCGAATTACTTTCTATAATTCGTAATTGCTTTTAAGTTACAATTAAAATTGAGATGACTTTAGTGGATTACAAAACAATTGTAAAAGTCATTTGTAACTATATCAAGAATAACATTTTCATTGTCAGTTTTAACTTTTTACAATTGAGAATTTTCGTAAAATGTTAAAAATTTGCATTCTAGAGAAATAAATTGTATGTGCAACTATTAAATACTAAAAAGGAAGTAAATTATTTATTAATCTGCTTTCGTTAAATAATTATATCCTTCATTTGCAACTATCAATCTTATTATACATACGAAAATGTATCAAAGAGTTAAAATATGTCAGAATATGTAAAAAGACATTATAAATTATATTGTTTTTGTTGAATTAAATTAATAAAACATTGTTTCTACCAATATTGTTGTTGGTGACTTTTAGCTACTTTTGATTATGTTTTTTGAAGTTTGTTTAAACTATGTTTGGGCGTTTCGTAATCTTGTTTAAACGATCAAAGTGGTCAAGCATAGAGTTACTGAATTTTATAAAATATCCATCCTTTACGACACGAAAAATTTCAGATTCGAAGTAGATTAATATTATCATGATCTGAATGTGATTGCCAAGTGATTAATCTTTCTTTGGGTGGTATGCAAATGACTAATTCATAGTCTCTTGCCGCAAATCAATGTACATTACGGCGGCGCTTTATTACCCTTTTTAGGACTTCGAATAATGCATGACACGACATTGCATAACGACCTACTCGTGAAGTTGAACTTCGAGGATCGATACTGAAAAATTATCTGGGAATTCAAACAATGCGAAATCAAAAAATTGTTATTTCTTTCTTGTCTCGTAAAGTATAGGTTATTCTGGTGAAGGGAACAAGAACGAGGCCACAGTCGTAGACGAATCCTAATTTTCTCAAATTATATGGTAACCAGAAAAGTCTGCATAAATAGTAGCAGTTTAAGGTACAGGATTAAAAGGGTCATGGCACGATGAACTCGAGATATATGGACATGAATTATATAAACCTAGGATCAAGGGACGTGGATCATGTCAACTCAGGATAAATGGAGTTAAATTAAAATCACTTCAAGCCGGAGAAATCTGAATTGTACCAATCCAGGATTAAGGAAGGTAAATTGGATATATTTTGTGTTGATATACATGACATGGACCAATTTGGGTATTTTAAGTTTGATTAATTCAGAATCAGAGTAAGCTTCAAATACAATAGCAAATATTGGAATAATTTATTTCTCGACTATGTTGGTATTCATATAACATTGGCTATCATGATGTAAAAAAGTATATGAGAAATTAAATAAACATTTTATTTGAATTTACTTCGATGGTCTATAATACATTTGAGAACAATAACCATAGTTCATCGATTTTCGTATTTGGAGGTTTTAGTTAAAATTTTACGAGTTTTTTTATCTTCTTCGAATATAATTTTAATTGATATCAATGAACGAATGATTAATTGATCACGAATTTAATAAAATAATTGTGTATGCAAAAGTAATACAGAATATTTTCATTAGCTGCTAGTACGTATTGTTAGTTAGTAACTATCATAATTATTATATCTCTACATATTATTTTACAAACCATTTCATAATGGTTTCAATAATTAATTTTTGTTTTGAGTGATGAATTTGCAAGCTTAATACTCTTATCAAAATTAATCATCGGTGTATAATTAAATATTGTTTCTACAGATGCGAAGGGAGCAATGTGCGTATTATATCGAAGGTATTAAACATTAAATTAGCGAATGATCAACCAAAATTGTTTCCATTGTTATTAGCATCATAACGAATAATTATTGTCTACACGAAGTGTGCGATTAACAAACGTTCATTTGGCCAATTATCTTACTGTCGAGTAAATATTTAGCCGAAGCAATATTAATTATTTAGAACTTTATGTTCTAGAACTCAAATTCGCCAATTCTCGTATCCAAAGACTCTACTGAAACTATATATATCACGAAAACAAACGACTAGAAAATTGCAAAATATTAAAGGTATATAAAGTAACAATTTTTATTTTAAATCTAAATTATATCAATTGTTTTACCAATATACCAATTCTATCAAATTATGAAAATCGAAAAAGAGAAATTTTTAATCTTCTTTCAGCAAGTAAGAAACAAAAAATGAGAAATATAATTTATGATACAACAAATGTGGTTTAAATTCTTCTGTCAATTCAATTCATCGTGTGATCCGATACGTCTTGGTGTACCCTACCTCTTTAAAGAAAATATATGATTTAAGATTCATAACAGCGTCCACACGTTAATTGATATTAAGCAATTGCCTTATCGTTTCTTTGATAACTATGCTCACGAAAAAATGTCCCTGCAATCAACTATATAATTTCGTGTTTACTTTGTAATCTGAATATATTTGCATACCAGTAAATTAATATTTGCCTTCAATGAATGTAAACTACATAATAAACATGTTTATTAAATTCACTTTAAAATATTTACTACGCATCTGACTAATGATTCAAGGCATACAATTAATATTGTCAATTAGCAAAAATACTACATTTTAGTAAATCCAATATTTCAATTTCTAATATATTTTACATTCCATAAAAATACATATACAAAATGACTCAGACAGTTAAATATTTAATAATTCAATATTTTAAAATATATTTAACCCTCCGAAGACTAACATCATTACATTGGCATTAAGTTTTCGTATCTAGAAAATAATTATTCAAATGAAACAAATGAATGGATAGTTTTCTACTTTTCCAATATTTAAATACTACACCTACAATTTTCCTTTCTACGTAGATGGTTCTTAACACATCCAAAAGTAGTCGTCTACAAAGGATTACTATATATTCAAACTAGTTTAATTTAAATTTAACGTTTACAAGCAAAAGTACCATTCACGATAATTATAATCCCTTGATATTTCGCAATCATTGCTCAAATAAAAATCAATGATACATAACTAATTAATTAATAAAAGATTTTTACTTTTCCAATATCTAAATATTAAACGTACAGTTTCCTTTCCTATATAAAAGGTACTTAACATTTCCAAAAGTAGTCATTCACAAAGGATTACCATACGTTCAAAACAATTTAAGCCAGATTTAATGTTTAAAAACCAAAGAACTATTCGCGACAATTATAATTCCTTGATCTTTCGCAATCATTGCTCGAGGACCAACCAGTGACGAGTAATTACATCCGAAATCCCGATTCTGCCTTTATAATCGGAGCGGTGGTCGGTAATCCTCGTTCGATAGTTCGGCGTTGATCAAGGAGCACCGTTGCTTTCGGCTGGCTGAACGCGAACCGGCGGCATCGCTGCTGGAATCGCGCATGGGTATTGCAATCGACGCGCTGGTAATGCACTTTCCGATAATGCTGGTGCCGACGTAATCGCGCCTTCGTGCTTCCTACATGTCCACACGGGCCCACTCGCCGGCATACTCTGTATGTGGATGTCTCGATCCGAGTGCCACAGAGAGAGAAAGAGAGAGAGAGAGAGAGAGAGAGAGAGAAAGAGAGCGAGACAGCGAGAGAGCGAGAGAAAGAGAGAGAGAAAGTGTGTGTGAGGGAAACGGAGAGAGACAGATAGAGGGTCGTTTCAACGTGCAGAAACGACCGGCAGCCGGATTACTCTGATTCCACTGTTCCTGGCTGCCGTCCGTGTGAACTCGTTCCCTGGTTAGCTGACGTGGATGAGGAATTAACCGCGTTACACAAGCCCCAGACAGACGATGAAAATGACTTTTAGTTACAGAAAGATTTGCCTCGCTCTTGTATGCAGCTACGGCTGTTGATGTTTCGCGATTCAAGCTGTAAACGGTTCTTTAAGCTTTCCGGGTTTAAGATTAAACAAAGCTAGACGCTTTGGAGAATCTTTTCCAGGGATTGGGTGAATCTAATTGGATGATGGTTTAAAGATTTTTTTCTTGGGATTGAGGAGATTGGTGTTGAGGTTGTAACTTAGGGGAATTTTAATTATTGAGAGATTAATGTGACTCAAGTTTTTGTTCGTGAACTAATAAAATGATGGGTGAGTGTACAAATTTTGGTGTGATTTTTATTTATTTACTTTTTGGTGGTTTTGTGTAATGTATATAACAGTTTACTTTAAACGAACAGGTATATCAGACATTGTATGTATTATCTTTAATTTTAAAATGCAAGTTGCTTATAATGCGCAGTAAAATGTTTTCATAATACGTTTTATTTATTTCTGAGAAATTTGATTTCGATTCTGATGTGGAATTTCGATTTTCAACTCGTTTGAGTGAGCTTAAGCGCAAATTTAAATACGTAAGGGATACATATATAGACCTCTTACTGAAGTTGCCTACTTATTTCACAATTTGTAATAGTCAACAGATTTGAGTAACATCACAATAATGCCTACGTGTTCGTGTATTTAGTAAATACAAACTTATCCCATAACTCCTTAATTAAAGAACACTCGAATTAGCTAAATCATTCTGTTTCGTAGGAATTACAAAAATATTCTGAGCAAATGTAATTTGTTCAAAATAATCGTAAAACAAGAAATCTAAAATGATCATTAATCCAAAAATAAAAACTATTACTAAAAAAACAAACCATTAATATAGATAAAATAATATCTCAGCAAATTTTTCCTTAAAAAAATATTCCAGCAATAAATTCTCCCACATTAATGAACGTATATTTAAATATACCAACTTATCTTGTAACTTTCTATCTCAAAAGATAAAAAGTAAACACTTATAAACAATAATAAAAGAGTTACACAATGCCAGCTGTACCTTTACTATAAAGTAAAGCGTAGATGGAATTCCAATTCTCCTTCATTAAAATCGAAAACGTGGAAGGCGATAAAGTTCAGCGAGCGTCAATGCGGGCTCACACACAACCAAATAATATCGAACGAAATAAAACACACAAACGCTTTTCAGTGCTCCATTCCAGGGTACGCGTTAAATAAATTGTAGGACTCGAAAGTAAGCGAAACAAAAATGAATGTTGCATGAGGGTGTTAATTCGTGACGCGCACGGGGCTGAATATTACATGGGAGCACGTGAGCCGTGCCGAGATTTTCCGTACATTCCTAAACACCCTCGCAACAACGTGCAAAAACTACCGATTCCCGGATTAATCCGGGTCGTGTCTGACGCGCATACCAGTACTCTAGCACCGCCCGCTAAAGCCAGACACGGAATTAACAACGTTACGCCGAAACTCTGTCACGGGTCACGGAAAAAAAAACAAATTTCTATCCGGCGCAGATTTTTAATTTTTTGATACTCAAAAATGTCATCCTTCGCGGAGAAAGATTCTGTAACATACTAAAAATATTTGCTATAAGAAACGAAATTATATACCGGAATCTCAATTTCTAGAAAAAAAGCATGTTTCAATTGTACGTGGAATTTTAATTTTTGATGCTCACAAATTTATCCCTTTGCGGATAAAAATCTATGACATATCAAAAATATTTCCTATAGAAAGTAAAATTATATATCGGAATCTTAAATTATTGGAAATAAGCATGTTTCAATTATACGTGGATTTTCAATTTTTGATGTCCAAAAATTTAATCCTTTATGGACATAGATTTTGTGCATACCAAATATTTCCTATAAGGAACAAAATCGTATTTCAAAGTTTCAAATTGTCGGTAAGAAATAAGTTTCAATTCTATGCAGATTTTCAAAATTTCGATACATGAAAAATTAACCTTTTACAAACGAGAACTCTTAAAAATATTAGTGAAAGTTCTAAATAGAGAAGAAGAAAAATGAGTAAATTAATCTTTCATTACTTAACCATGATTTCTTTATCAACAATGATAGACACAACTACTTATACAACTATCATTCATAATTTATGGAAAAAGACGTCTTCGTTTGCTCTAAAGTATTGTAATTGACAATAGAAAAATATTATTTAATTTGGATTTAAATGAATTGAGTAATATTTATGCTTGTTAAATTTCCTTTGAAGTCTTTATTACGAGTTTGACACGATATTATAAAGCAAGGGGTTATGTTACTAAACGATTTATTTTCAACTTTAAATTAAATAATTTTGCCCATTAACACATCCTTTTGCGGTTTGATACGATTTTGTCATCGCAACCATATAAAAGAACAAATTCATTTCATAATTCCACATTAAAGCACTTTTATAATTTCGTTACTCCCTTGCGCTATGATTTATTTCTCATCTATGATCAATACAACTACATTATTGTTAATACTTTAGTAGGAAAGGAAAAAATGTTGATGATTATTCTATGAATACGTTTACTCCAAAAGTTAACGACTGATAACAGAAAAATGATATTTAATTTGTGTTTAAGAAAAATAAATAACACTTAGATTTTTCAAATTCAGTTTCAAATTTTCGTCGCGAGTCTGGCACGATATTGTAGGTCAAGGGGTTAATCCCATAATTATCAAAAACTGCGCCTTCTCTTTCTCATATCTTTCCAATATGTGTAAAACTAGAAAGGGATCACATTGACCCATTCAGCAGCTCCACTGTGGAAATCAATCGTCACGTTTAAATCTTGATAGACACGTGTTTTTCGCGACGTTTCGCACGTTGCCACCTGCACGCATTTCGTCGTTAACACTCCGAGCGCCATCAAGATCGTCGTTCACGTGATTCCGGGCGACACACATTTCGCGGCTGTATCGAAATACACCGTCCCCTCATTCTCTATCGCCGCGAAAGGCCGGCTCTATGTTAATTAAACGCGCGGCGAACGCGGATCGAAAGGAAAATTTCCAGTGAAAACGCGTTCACGTGTGCGATAACCGCGGTCACGATACCTGATAAGGGAAGTAAGGTCTGCGTGCCGCTGCCTTGTCGTTTCTATTCAAGGTACCCGCCGGTTGATTCGAGGGTATGCAATCTCGCGGTGAAATGAAACGCGGGTAATCGAAAGGAAAGTTCGGGTCGAAGGGCAAGCGCAATATGTTGGTTGCGGGACCGGCTGCATACTGCGGCCGGGATCCGGGAAAAAGTTACTTTTCTTCGTCTCTGTTGTTGTAGTTCGCGGTGGAAACAAAGGGAACCGCCGACCGGGCGGATTGGAATGCTCGCAAGAACGAGAAGTTGGGCAAATAATGTTTTTTTTAACCCTTAAAAGACCAAAAGAATCCGTTGGGCCCATTTCAGCGTTTATGTCTGTTCAAAAGTCTTTTACCGCTTATTGAAACAATACTACGTACCAAATGTAAAAGAAATGTATCGAACAAAAATAAATAACAGCAAAATGTATAAACAAATTGCATGATAGGATTTGCTAGGAGAAGGTTTTACAAGTGAAGGATCTCGTTATCAGTTTGACTTTGATTTTGCGTTCCTTTCCATGTTTTCTTCGTAGTTACACAGTTGATTAGCAATAAGTAGCAATTACGTCAATCAAATATATTAGTCTCAATATCATTACACCTGTAAATTCTGAAGTACCTAATATCTTATTCCAAGTTCAATAGAATTCATTTTATTCGCACAATTTTGTTTATTTTGTTGACATCATAATTCAGCCCCCAGTTTTCTCTGTATTATTAAATAATCACCCAATATTGCCTTTTGTCATTACCTCTTCTCGAAAATTAATTTTTCATCCTGTAAAATAAAAATTATATCATGTCAGAATAGATACCATAAAAATGACAATCTCAAAAACCAGTTTTCTGTAGATAATTATACCAAAAAGTAAAATAAAGCTTTTCAACAAGGACGATAGTAATCATTTTCACTTATACACACAAATTACGAACCAATTAATATCGAGTAGTAGTTGCGTATGTCCAGCTGAACGCGCACGCGTGATACGTGTACCTTGACATATGGCCGGAACAAGATATCCGATGTTTTAATCAGCGTTTAGTACCTGATGCTTAATGATTACTCGATCGTCAAATGCGGTTGACGTCTTCGACCGCATTGCTCATTTTAATGGACGTCAATTTCGATGACTGTTTATTCGTGCAATTTGCAAGACACGGTATTCCCTGCTGGCATTGGGGACACTGCCGTGTTCGGTTATAATGAACATTGCTTTCCATTCGGCCGAAAACAGTGTACTCGAATTAAATGGGGACATTTTCGACACGGTCGACAATGTTTGCGCCAGCTGAAAATTAGCCGCAGACGAGTGAAACGGGTCCGGTCACCGATGGATTAAACATCGAGACACGAAATTCAATTTGTGACGAATTTTACACATCGCACTCCTCGCCCGTTTTATCAATTTCGATAGAACTAATTACTTCGACTGTATTAACACTCCTTCGTGTTGCGCCGCATGGGTGCTATGGAACGTAATATATCATTGATGGATACAAATAGAGGACTAAGCATGGTGCATATTAAAATTATATAGTCTTGAATTTACAACATAATACCTATAATGAAATTGCGAATAAATGGAGATTTCAATTAATAATATTTATAATTAAAATGTAACTAAGAATTTTTACGCGAAATGAAAGTTTTATATTATAAAATTATATATTATAACTTGCGAATATTGCAATGAAACGGGAGATAATTTTGTTTGTCAATGAATGTAGTGTGCAATGAAATAAAATCAATATTGAATTTAACTGCATTTTATATTTTATCGTTATATTTGGTCACACTTGTGTTTTGTGTAAATACGTGACAGGTAACTGTACATTTGTAATTCATCGATTTTCAATCCGCACAGTTCTTTTACATTTACTTCGTAGCGATAAAACACGTGTAAATTATGTATCATAAAGAATATTCAGCTTTCGCACACGAATCACCAATTTTACTTGTCAATTTTAGGAATATGACTTGTGTCACGAGCAGCTGCATAAAATTTGACCTGAATTCTTTTAGGGTTGTACAGTTTAAAATTAACCCTTCGTGAGTCGCGCTTATTCGAACTGTCACCAGTGAAATTAATGTTGAGTGACTTATTTAAAATAGAGACAGTTTGATATAATATGCAATATGCCAACTTTCTTGAAACACGAATAAGAAATGTTCGAGGAATAGCAAATTTTCTCCGGGGACTGAACAATTTTTCAGCAACCCATTGTACATTTAATTGGAACGTATTCCGTATATTATTTTTTATTTACAGAAAAATAAATTAATTTCCGATGTAACGAAAATGAATTATTTTTTAAGCTAATTGCTGTCATATATTGTGTTCTTTACTTAAAAATGATAGATATTGGTAACAGAAATAAAATGTACAGTTAAATTGTCACGACTTGTTGGAAATCGAAATAGGTAATCATAGAAGTGATGTGCATAATTTCTCCCAATAAAAAAATGTTTATTAAGTCAGATTTATTCAATACTTTTTCAACAACCTACTCTTTCCCCTTGAAGGAGTTTACAGACAGAAAGCTGATAGATCATACTCACAAAACATATGATTTGTCATTCGACACTCATAAGTATAGAATTGTAACAAGAGAAACAAAAGAAACAATAAAAGAGCAAAAACACAAGGCGTGTTCATCTCAAAGATCCAAACATTATGAAATGAAACAATATAATCCTCTATATTATTCTGTCTCGCAACTTCATAAACTTTTTAAGGCATCTACCTCACCTTCTAATCATCCCTTCCAAACTCGTTCCACATTTCAACCAACTCCATAAAAAGGATTCATCTAATTACATTTCACCTCGACAAACACAGCTCGCCAACCAGAATTAATCAAGTCGACGGTGAATGCGTCAACATTGCGTCAATAGACGCAGTTTCCCCCGTCGCTGCGTTGCGAAATGTCCCCAGTTCGATCGCGGGGCAACGGAAGGAACGCGTACGGAAACGTGTTGCGCATCGACATAAGGCGTCGGGAAGGGAAAACGAAGAAAACGACGCGGTTGCGTGTGCCGCCCTTCCCCCCCGCCCCAACTAAGAACAGCTCGATATCAAAGCGTTACCCGTTATATATCGGATTAGCGCTATTTTTATTCAAGGTATGCGGCGGTGCCGGCGATGCCGGGCGGCGTCGCAACGTCGCTGGGGTTCGATAAGAGCGTACGTATAGCAGTTAATTATATCAGTGCCCCATTAGCGTGCCAGTATACTACGAGATCGCAATGGCTTTTTATACACAGAAAAAGGGTTCGCTGTTGGCGCTGTTGCTGCCTTCCTTCCTCCTCTCTCTCTTCCTCTCTCTCTTTTTCTCTCTCCCCTTCGCCCCTCTCTGTATCTCTCTTTCTTTCTCTCTTATTTTTTCTTCTTTATTTATTTTCTTTCTTCTTCACCTGGCTGGTACGCTGGCCTGTAACATGCGCTCCTTGGTTCGCGCACAGATCTGCGTAAATACGAGGCAGTAATTACGTTGCTGGGGGGAAATTACCAGTTACCGGGTTGCCGTTGAGATTTATCCAATTAGGGGATTGCTTCAACCACCAGCGGGCCCCCGTTCCTAATGCTCCGCCGAAAAGCTACCCTCTCGTGCATATCGTGACTCCCTCCCGCTTTTTTCCTTGGTCACCAATTAAATCATCCGCGTTTTCTTTAACTTCCCCCCGGCTTTCGTGAAGCAGTCTTTTGAAACAGGAACACTTTCCGTTGGTAATTATTCGGAGAGAGGAGAAGTTTGGTCAGGGTCGAATTGATAAAGACGGGGTGAAGCATCGAGTGTAATTATTACGATTTGCTGGATTAATTGTTGCGTCCGGATTCTTCGGGTGTGTTGAGATTAAAGCTGTGTTAATGAGACGCGATAATATAGAGAGTGGGAAGATTGTGGATGTTGGTTTTAAATGATAAGGAACTGGGAGAATTATTGAGGTTAGTTGTTGCTTTCTATTCGTATTGCGGTTGTGCTTGTGTTTTTCACGGGAAACTGTAAGAATTAAGACTAAGAATATGTTGAATGAAACATAATAATGTATAGGATGTGGGTAATAGTGTGTTACTAGCAGATAGAAAATGATTCTTTATGAAAAATTCAATAGAATTTACTGCGTGAAAATTTTTCGTCTTAGCCTTAGTTTTTGAGAAAGTGGATTTTGAAAATTTATACAGTATATATAGTTTATTTGAAAAATTAAAAATTTTGAAAATTCATGTAATTCGTATTGCACCTGCGTAAAATTTTCATATTATACGAATTATGAAATTTAAAGGTCAATTACAACTTCTACCGACCGAAGAATTATTGATATGTAAGGTCGTTATAAAGTTACGTTTACCTACGTACGAATGCATGTACTTTGTTTAATATTTTTTGATTCTTAAAGTTTTCAAGACCGTGTAAAGAAAGTTACGTAGACATCGTATACAAACACGATAGTGTGCGTCGAATAATGTCCTTCGATGATTACTATGCAGTTACATAAGTGCACGTGCACGTAATAGTTCCCAAAATTTGATTTTCTCAGAAATTAAGCTTCGGACGAGAGAAAGTTTTAACTATATGTTGTATTTCCTGTTATATGAAAAATTCCTACTTGTTTATATATAAGCGCATTAAAATGTTAGGTTGACCAGAAAATCTTTTTAATTTCACTTCATTAAATTAAACTTTATTAATCTATGCTTTGTCCATTTTGTGGGGCATTTTTTTACCATTTTCAGTGTACTTATTTACAACATTTATTCGAATA
This sequence comes from Nomia melanderi, assembly GCF_051020985.1. Lineage (NCBI taxonomy): Eukaryota > Metazoa > Arthropoda > Insecta > Hymenoptera > Halictidae > Nomia > Nomia melanderi. Next base: position 4,033,079 of record NC_135005.1, read on the forward strand.
TCATAATATAGATGACACGATTAATAGAAAAATAAAACCTCCTAGCCAAGTGAATAGATGAAGAACGATTAATTTCATTCGAAATTTCAAGAAGATAAAATAATATTAAATGCTCACGCAGAGAGTAACAGTGAAAAGCTATTTTATCAAGCCAACATATACAAATGGCGTCAACTACTTTAATAAAGCTTTACCAAAAATTATTTTTTTCAAAATACATATTACATTTCTATCTATCAATTATCATTCATATCGATTAAGCGAAAACAACCGTTAGAATTGATGATGAAAAACATATTTGGTCAAGTAACTTCGATACGATATCTTGAATATTTTAATAAAAAGCCTTAAGGTAGCCACAAATGGAACAGAGAAGATTTATTCGTACTTCCTAGAAGTTCCGTGCACCGCATAGGAATTTTATTGATTCGAGGAATAACGATTTGTAAGATAAATGCTGATTCCCTCAGAAATGACTGGGAGATTGCTTGAGGTACGTGTGATCCATAGATTAACTGGTAACCATCCAATGCCGTGAAATGTTAGGTGTTGAACGTTCGTACGTCGTCAACGGTTTTCGTAGTTGAAAGAACGCGACACACGTTAGATAAACGGCAACGCGCGACCCTGACATAGACGTAATCGATTTCGCGAAGTAGCTCGTGCTGCTGTCTAATAGTATCGCGTCTAGTCAATGACGCATCGGGTTACATCGTTCGATTCATTATTATATTAATAGCCTCTCCCAGTAATCGACGATCTCAGGGTTGACTGCAGTTCGTCAGGAAACCGTTGGGGGAAAAAGAACGTATCGAAAAAATGAAATATCGTTCGCCTGGGCAGCGGACGATCAATAAAGAAATTATAATTTATCGTCTGCGTTATTGGCTCTCGATTAATTAACGGGTCAGCTCGGTCAACCTTCAATGAAGTCTTTTTGCCTCCTAAGCTGACCAATTTTTCAAAGGATCTTGTTTGCTTGGAACCCTGTCGTTTGTTTTCTCACATAAGTTACTTCGATAATTAAATTTAATTCTCTAAAGATAGAAGGAAGGTTAGAAAAACGTAGAATTTAAAAAACCTATTAACTCAAATTTGATTTGTTCAGTTTTATTCTAGATGGATGTTATTACTAAAATTTAAAAGATTCAGTTTTGTATTTAGTATTTTTATTTATCGTATTTTGTATGTACTACTTTATTTATCCTTTTAATAATTATAGGAATAATAAACGTAAAGCGAATTTGTAAATACATTTTTATATTTTAAGAAAAGAATTCCCAAAAATATGATATTCCCTACACCTATTAAACAAATAACTTTAGTTTAAATTAACTGCTATGCCTGAATTCCCTAACTATAAATACGCAATCTGCACGTTCAAATTTCTTTACAAAGATCAATACACTGTAGAAATCTAATTTTTAAATAAAATTTGCTTTTCCATCCTAAACTTCTAACAGCATGTTCACCTCTCCAAATTAAACAATTACCAAATCCAAAAAAACAAAGGAATAAGCCTCAAAACGTAACATCAACCACTAAAACACACAAAAAGCACATAAAAGCCATCAAACGCCCAATTTCCAGTGCAAAACATAATTTACAACCTATAACAATTCCACGTAGCACTCCACAATATCACCCTCAATGTTCCACAGCGCACAGAAAAGTTTCATTTATTTAGACGAATGAAAAATGAAGAGAGAAAAGAGTGCTCGAGGCTTGCATACCGTCGATGCAGTGTGTCGCTATAAATTCCGGTATAATAATCCCTGGCCACCGTGCATTTTCACGCGCGAAAGAAAAAGAAAATGGGGCGTTAAGGAGGCAAGAGATCGCGCGCGACTCGCCCTTTCAAAAATTCGGCGGAAAGTCCGGCCGGCCCTCGTTGTTCCGCCGTTTCGCCTAACTTTCAGCCGGGCCTCGCTCGGTCTAGCCCCGCCATGGAAGAAGCATTACCTTAATGCGACCCAGAAAGCTCTTTTATTACACCCGCACTACGGCGCACACATTACGCCGTCCATGTACCCTGTATTCGCGGGCCGAATACTCCGGCGTACGCACACGCGCGCCGCTGGCTTCTGATCCTATTGCCATGCCGGATTGAAAAAAGCATAGTTCCCCTCTTCATCCCGGTGAACGTCGTTTTTCGGAACTCTAATGTCTTTCGCTGTGATTAATCCCTTTTTGTTTCTGATCCTTTTAGTGCGATACCGCTTTTTTCTCCTACTTTTTCTCTTTTTTTTTGAGGGGATCGAAAACGCGAAATAATTATTTCTCGGGCAACGAGACATCGTGGAGCATTCGTTTTTTTTTTATATAAGGTGTTTTCAGATGAGTTATCGAACTTGAGTGATTTTACGAACGAATGTAAAATGGAAATATTACTTGAATTGTTGTTCTTATTTTTTATTATTGTCTGTTGTTTGTTATTGTCTTTTTTATTTTGAATATTTGTTATCTTCGTTGTTTAAGACGGTTTGGCACTGTTCGGGTAGTAAATATGATAGTTGATATTAGTTTATAGTTTAGTAGATTAGTTTACATGATAGTAAGAGCTTTATAAACATTGTAATATAAGAGTTGTGCTTTGAATTGAATTAAATTGAATGGAGAAGCGTGAGCATATTTCGTTTAGTTTGTATCATTTTTCAGTTTTCTTATTCCAGGATGAATACATTCAATTCAAGCCACGTGAATTTTATAATAACCTGAATTCTTTTCAGAGCTTCCGAATATTTAACAACGTGGAAAACGTTGTTAACACACTCAATAGTGTGAACGTAAAGTGGGCCATAGACGCTTTCTATAGTCCTTACAACACTCTGCTGCGGTGATTAGTACCGCGTCACATTTTACCAGCGGTATCTCCCGCGGCTGTTAAAGGCACAGCTAATGAGATGTAGCATAAAATAACTGCAGAAAACATTGTAAAGGTCTGCGGAACCTTTTAGAATTTTACATAATGCTTTTAGTAATTGTTGTTCCGTAGAAAAAGTAAAAAGTTTTAATATACGTATACCTTATTGTGATTCGTGAATCATTCGCCTGAATATGAATGAAAATTGATTAACATTTAGTAAGAAAAATTATTAGAAGATATCGAATTGTTATTTCTTTATTTAAATAAAATTGTTCTTTATGTAATGGATTTCCAGATTTGAAATAGTAAAAATAGTAATATTTAAAATGGTTAATGTTTAAGAAATAGATAATATTTTAGAGACTGAAATGTGTTTCAAATTTTTTAGGAAAATACTTCCTTTTAAGCTTCTTTTCAAAACTAAAAGGACCTTCTTATTTTTCAAATCCGCGATGTCCAATGGCGGGTAGATTGAAGCGATTTGAAAGTATTAGACAACTTGTTTGATTGATGGTTACGTGTAGAACTTGTGATGGATACCATGAAGGGAATGGAAGGATGAAGGATGATGATTGATGATGACTTGCCAGGAAATCATCGCTTAAACAGCTGAATCTTGCAAGCGTAACATTTTCATGTTTTAGAACGTTCTTATCTAAGAATAAATTTAAGACAGAACTATTTCTATTACAGGATCTATTACTTCGCAATGGTTGCTACAATTTGAATATTACGCAAATTTTTGTTTCACTTTATCACTTATCCATTGCCTCTGAAATACAAATAAATTTTATAAATTTATATGATGATTATTATAACAAACGAAATGTGTATACGTTATAAAATAAATTTCTTCCAAAGCCAGTAACAAGAATAATTTGATAGCGTAATTCTACTAAAAAAAATTTTCGAAAATCTCCAATTTGAATCTCCAATCTCAAAAACAAGGCCTTCAATAAAACAATTCAATTCGATATTTTCAATTAATTTTTTCGTGTAGAATCCCATCCCTCTTCTGTTGATCCATCATTTACAGGATATCTCCCGCACAGTAACATCATACTTATAAATTACTTGCAAAGTAATTCTTTTTTAAATTTTCAATGACATTCCCACTCGCATAAAATCAAATACTAGTCGTGAAATCGTACAATCAGAGCTCATTTAACGAAAGACGTGGAATGTAGATAAGTTAAACTCTTTGTTATGTATCTAATATCTAAAGGTGCAAATGAATAATTGAATTATTTAAATAATGAACGATTGCTTCCTTTTTCAGTTTTTATGACTTTGTTGCATGTTTTAGTTTTTTGCGAAAAGTGTTTTTAGAAGTTCAACAAAATTCTCGTCCGCAAAGGGTTAAAATTTGTTTGTCCTCGGCAGTGCAATTGTTTCGAACGAGTAACCGCTTTAGCGGTACCGGCGAACGGACGATCAAGGACGTAGACGTTAGTCGCCGAGGGTGATGTCCTCGCCATTGATTGGCAGCCCTGGCCGCGCTCTCATCAAGGTTCCGCCGCTTGGACATATAGCTTCGATTGCGGATCACGCTGAGGAAACGAACTGCAATTATTTCTCATTAGGTCGTTCTAGAAGAACATTCTTCGGATGTATATGCAATGGAACAATTTGTGTAATTGCATACAATTATATGCGGCCTTTTGAAGAAATACGAATTGATACGATTGATAAAGTTATAACGTGACTTATAACGTAAATTATAATGTTATATATTGTAAATAGATTAATGTTACAGTATTACCAATTTGTATTATTATATAGATTATTGGTGACCAAGAGTTTGATAGCTGGAGGTTCAATATTTAATTTACTTTGAATATTCTCAAACGAAGGTGGGAGATTTTTCATTTGATCTGGCAGATTACATGAAATTGGATATGTCCATTGCATTTGCAATTATACGAGGAGGAACTCTGCATTCTGGAACTGTCACAAAAATTTCAGTATCATGATCGTAAAAAAAATGGGGATGCAAATGTTTATAAATTAAATAGAATACAGAATTTGTGTTTGAAGAAATTGAATTATGAACGATCGTTAGTAATTTACCGGAATTGATAAAAATCAGTGATTTATAAAAAAATGTTACGAGAATTTCTACAATGTATAAAAACATGTTGTATATAATAGCATCGAAAATGGCGGTGTCTGAGGATTTTGAACGATAATTGTAAAATAAGAACAAATTCCGTAATCCCATAACTTGTAAAATAATGGTATATGAATTATTTAAAAACAAATCAAACAAACATTACTAATTGAACCAAAATACAAAGACACTCTTTAAGAGACTTACTAAAAATGAGAAACTGTATTATTCGTTTGCTTCATTCTCTTTCATAGATCGTAACTATTATTTGTGATCCGAATCTTTAGAACAGTTGTGTGCAGAAACAGTTTAATTTTCAAAGGAAGTGCTGTGTAAATGGAACTGTCAAGATTGAAAGGCGGGAAAGAATTGCATTAGAAAAGCCGAAAGAAAGTCGTCTCTATTTCCATTCGCGATCCTCGTGTCCTTATTCAACTGTTTGACGTTTCCTTCAAAACGTCGTCTCATTTCCCAGCTATCGGTATCGGCGCCGTCATCGGGACAGGCGTTGCAATGGACATTGTATCGCTATCTCACCCGTAAGGTGTGCTCAAAACGATCTATCGTTGCTTATTTTTACCTGATAAACCATCGGACGCCGTCAACCATAACTCTCTTTTTTTCAATTGGCAATATCGAATTCCTATAACATGATATAGTGTTATATCTATAAATAATACTTAATACAACAGTAGTTTCGCTATAATAATAATAGTATTAATCGAATTTTTGGCTCGTATTCCACAATTGTAACAGAGGATTCATTCAATATTTACTGTATATTCGAAACCAAAAACCTAAAATTTTATGTAGAATATAGTTGTAAACAAAAGGTTCGAGTAAATGAATGTAAAAGACCAGAGCTATTACATCAAACGTTTGTTCCTTCCTAGAAAAAATGTATTATATATATCAATAAATAATTAGTAATTTTTCATGAAGTTCAAGATTAATTTTGAAGGGAAAAAGAGGGGTCAAAGATGTTACGAAATTAAGTGATATTAACAGTTTATTAAACAGTAAAAAACGATGTTGTTTTTGTAAATATATGAATGAATTTAATAAAATATTATTGTTTTATTCGAGCAATTACATAACATAACAAAAGACAAGTTAATTATAAATATATAATAAATAATAAATTACTAAACTTCTACTTCTTACTGAATTTACTTTTTGAATTTTATATCAATTATAATTATATAGGACCGCTAATGTTAATTTATCTAATAATCCTCATAATTTCATGTATTTTTATCTTCAGTTTATAAATTAAAAGTTCAATGACAAAGCAAGGAAGGAAACAACAAATTATTATAATAAAATCCTTTCGCTTAGAAAAAAGATAATGAAAAACTACTTTCCTAGGTACCAAAGACCTCTAACAAATTTGTCTTTATCTTTAATAAATAACATCCAATTTAAAAGAATTTGTCATGTTTTAAAAATTCTTCCCTCCCCAAAAACTCTCTCAAGTCATCAAATTCTTAAAAAAATACTGAAAAAAATATACCGACAATTCCACCAATTTCTCTTTTGCCCAAAATGTTACATCTACTTGCATAATTCCTCATACATATGTATGCAAAAATACTGGATCCTATCACAGATTTCAAATATCGAACACATCTGATTCGTCGTCATTCTCAGAATCGCTTTCTTTAATGTTTTGAGCTGGAAATTAATTCAGAGATTTGGCAAAGTGTTGCACGACGAATTTTATTTTTATCTATATTACGTAGGTATGTACACTACTTTTGTTTGTTAACACGTTGAACGCCGCACGATTTCTGATCTAGCTGAATGCCACAGTATTAGGTAACATTAGTTATAGAAATGTTTTCAAATAATCAGCGCTTAACCAGTTAACTTCGTTCGATGAGTATACACGACATCTTAACACATTGCGCGCTGGCCCCGCGATAGTACAGGATTTTTAGTCTATCGCTTAATTGCTAGCCCTGCATTAATGTAATGTTTCAGATATGTATAACACAAATCCAAAGTAAAATTACAAAATCGAATTCCCTATTCTTTTTCGTAAGTCATAAATTTCGGTTTAATTGATGTTTAAAAATATATCAATATAATCATCGATGCTCGCGTTTCTAGTAGCTGAAATTTAGTCGGCGTACAATGCGTTAAAACTCAAAATGACACTAATTCTTTCAGCAATCTATTATCCATTTTATCACATAAACATGCAATTCTTTTTTGTTTTGCTTTAGTTTCTCGATAGAATATATTACAAGTGTGTTTGTCCTATATTTGACGAATATACATTTCATTGTTTCATTTTATTGCACGTACAATAAAAGATTTTCGAAACTAAATCCACAGTTAGTAAATTAATTAAGTAAACTATAGTAAGTCGAAGTGGTTGGAGATCACCGGTCACACTTTGATATTACATTAGGTTCACATTTTGATGTCACATCAAACAGCGTGCACCATTAAATACGTAGTTTGTCAAACTGGTTTGGTAAATAGAACAAATTACTATATAGTTGAAAATGAATAAACTTATTGATCATTTCAATATTTTTACAAATTTTAAGAACTTTGCCGTTAGACTGTAAAAGAAACATGAATTGCAGCGCCGGCGTGAATGTGTTACTAATTTTATATAGAATAGTAGATTTCAAAACAATTTAGTATGTGTAATGCAACAAAATTATCGATAACATGAAACGTCATTGGCAATTTTGGAACAAAAATATCTCAACGTGCATGGTACGTCTTTTCAGCGTTAGAGGTTAAACAAGTTAGCTGGCAAAGAAACATCCTTGCGCATCCATCGTTCCCGATAATCGACTGCCGTGTATCGAGTAATGAACGATTCATCGAGGTCGCGATCTCCGTGGCAACACTAGAATTAGTGTCGGCATTTCGTTTTCATGTTGCTTTCAAAAGCAACTTCACCTTTCACCTCTTCCCTTCATCCATTTCACACAACGCTTATACAGTGTGTCCTGTTTATCCGAGATCACTAAAATATATCAATAAGTGTGGATGAAACGGAAAAATATGTCATATTACAGGGTGTAAAAGGGTAAGTATGACGACGGTACGTGTTTAACTTTGTGTTAACCTTGAAGCATATTGTTTAGGTCACGTTAAATTTTTTAAATAAAACTTTATATTGTTTACTATTGGGTTGGAAAGAATATTGTGTCGGCGAAATACTTATGTCTGTGAGATTTTTACAAAGCTTCATCGTTTTCCACCTTCTGTTAGTAAGGTTTGAAAACAGTTGTATTAAACCTTGAAATACGTATTTTCCATTAAAAAATACATTACCTTTTTAAACAGATACTTTCTCTTGTATTTAATGACAAAACTTTCTGGTCAACCTAATATATACTTTTCTAATTGACTTTCTGGCGTTTTTGAAGCATTGATAATTTTTGCTTTCAAATATGCCGTTATCGAGATATGTGTATCCTTTGATGCGCAGCTGGGATTAGCTAAAGCTATTGATGCATGTCGGGAGAAGGTTGTTTCGTCAGACTTTGTACATCATAGTGGTTAGAAAAAAGTCAAGTGTGTGCATGTGTGTAAACGGTTCATCTTCATGAACACAATAAATTAACCCTCTATTGCCTTCCGATTGGAAACTTCATTTCAAATGTTCAAACGCACAAAGAATAAACATTTTTTTTGTTTTGTACCTGTATATATATGAAGTTACATATCATATATATATATATATTTATTTATTTATTTATTTTATATATATTCAACTATATTTTTTAACTTTTCATAACAATTCTTACAATAGATGGTTTTCCCAAATATGTAGAAAATGTCTTTTTTTACATGTCCCTACGATGTATATGGTTAATGTCGGCTGCACGTGAAGTTTAGATGCTTATATCTCTATAAAGTTTTATACCAATATAAAAAGTTTATAGTATTTCGAAAACATCTGGAAATCAGGTACAAGAATATACAGTAAAAAATATAAGGTTCCATTTAGGGACCAAGATTCCGAAGGGACCAAGGTTCTGAAGGGATCTTCAACATTAATACAAGATGAAAAACACATCATCAAGACTTCTGTCTCTTTATGCCCTACAACGTTCATCTTTCACCCCATATAAATTCTTAACTAGGACATAAAAGCGAAGAGGAAAATGCTTCTTTTGCGAGAAGAAAACCTGGCATTTGCTCGGTTGGATACCCTAGTCATTGATTGTTCGCCGGGAAATGCAGGTGCGACTACAAATTATAACGAAACATAGGACAATTTGTTGGTTAACCCCTTGACGATTCTGCACGAGATATCTCACAACATCATAATGGATTGTATGCGTAAAAAAAGTATAATATTTTACTAGGGATTTCGTAAGTAAATACTCGATTGTATATGAATAAAGACTGAAGCATTTACTGAATTTTCCGACAAATAAAATTCGTATGCATAACAGTTAATACTCACCAAATACATCAAGTAAATATTACTGTACTTTCAAGTACACCATTCATTTGTATTAATTTCTGCTAATGTTTTGTAGTATTTACTTCAGATTTTCCAGCATACACAATTTAGTACCAGTACAAGATTATACACAAGCAATTTACCATTTGTTTTTACTTATACTTAACACTTTCTTTCGCGCATATGACCCATTTACCGTTTAACGTTTTTAAAAAGATACCTTATCGCACGATGTATACCATATAACACTTTTGACAAGACATCACGCGGCTAAAAGGCATATACACTAGAACCACCAATAATACAATTAAAAAATAATTAAAAAATAACTATAAAAGTGACATTCTTCGCAAGAAAGTAATACAAGCAAAGAAAGAAGTTGAACCACCCTAAAAGAAAGAGAATCTAACGCCGAAAGCCTAAACGCGAAATCATTACAACACAGATTCTTTCAATCCCATTATACAGGGTTCTTCTATATCGACCTACATTCTTAACCTGTAAGATACGAACTGTAACCGACATTAGGCTGCGAGATATCGCCCAGAGTCGGCCAGGGGTTAAGAGGTTAAGTTTCGGGCACTCCGTGCACGCATTTCTAACCAGGAAATAAAAGCAAGGAAACAGAAGTGGTCCTTTCGCGAGAAAAAAGCTGGCGTTCGCTCGATTGGATCCCCCGGCCATCGATTGTTCGCCGGGCGATGCCGAACATTCCCGCGTGCGACTGCGAATTATAGGCGCGGGCCGTTGCGCGGCTCGACTGACCGAGTTCGCGTCGGTGTTGGAGGTCCCATTGATTTTCTGGCCCATGTCAAGGCTGCACGCGAGGAACCCCCGTTCACCTCCAACCACCCACAACCTCCGTCAACCCCCTTCGACCTCATGCGACCCCCTCCCCATTCTCCTCGCCGCGCCCCGGCTTTTCCGACCCCTCTCTCGCCGCAGCCGCCACCCAGGTCGGCACACACGAGCGACGGTTTCGCTTCATGCCGACTCTCCTCCGCTCTCTTCTTCTTTCTTTTCTCCTATTCCACAGACCGGGCCGGTGTGTCTTCCCCTGCGACCGTCAGGGACGAGTGCATCGGGTGCACTCGTTCCGTCTGCCGTGCCCGCGGACGTACTTGTCTGGTCTGCGACGCGTTTTCCGACCGATTTTTTGATGCTACGGATTTTAACGTTTGTATTAACCCTTAGGGGCATGCAATTTTCAAAAAACAAGAAACTCCACCTGCACGATAATAGTGTAAGAGCATAAGTAATTGCAAGTAAGTTTGGTGGCTTAACAAATGTTCTACCATGCATCAACAGTCAAGAAACAAATGGGAAAATTTTAAACCCACCTAACCTCAAAATGTTAACACTAAAACTATCGGATGGGTCAATAATACCCATTCCTGATTTCTGCATTTTGCAATTATTAAAAAGATAGCAGATGTTTCTCTCAGAAATTATTTAAAAAATTGATTTAGTAATATGCAAACTGAATTATAAATCAATCACAGTTTTAATAGTTGTCACTTGGTTTGGTCATATTAAAAGTACCATTAATATGTTAGTAGAAAATGGTGAAGATGTCTGGAGAAGAAAGCTTCTGAGTGCTAGGGATTAACCTTTTGTAGTCGGTTGCCGCCATAGCGGCGACTTCGAGTTTTAGAGCTGCATTCGAGAGCTGCAAATGAATAACTTAATTGTTCAAATAACCAGAGATTGATGTGTGGTTTTCCTTTTTTTAATGTTTAAGAATTTGATATAGATACAGATTTTTTGTGGATAAGTTTTAATTAGTTAAAAAAATTCTTGAGAACAATTACAATAAGAAGATTGATGTTGAATAAAAATATTTAGTAATATAAATAGCTAGCTTTTTGCTGTATTTACTTCATATTTTCTAACATTTACTATCGAGTAGTAGTAATATATAATGTATAAGCAATGTAGCAGTTGCTTTTACTTATACTTAACACTTATAAACATTTTTTTATGCGTACGTTTCAATATCTAGCAAAACAGTAAAAGTATGACAAGCAAACCGCATACACACCCTTGGATTGAATGTATTTGTATCAGAAAAGTGGTACGATGCCACCATTTTATTCTAACTACGTGTTATTACCAGTCATTAGCGGTCTTTTGCGTTTAAGTAAATAAACATAATTCTGTAAAAGAATCAGGCATGAAGGAATTAACCCTTTGCAATCGAATGTCAATGTAATGCCGATATCGAGCTTTCCTATCTGAAATCGAAAGCTGCAAGTGAATAATTTAACGCCGGGTTTACGGAACTCGTCAGTTTGATGGATATTGAGTTTCATGAACATTATTTGGTAAAAGCTTATGTCGATTTTGATTGATGCAACTGTATCAATATGTGTCTTAATTCCTTATTTTAGAAGCTCTAATTTTCAGAGTTTATATGCGTGAACAGTAGTTCTATACGATAAGAGTTTCAATAGTTTTCACACGAATAGTAGAATGAAGTTCACATTAGATATTCACAAGTCTAGTGTTAATTATTTATATAATGAGATACTAATATGTGACTATTTTCTTTTCTAGTATCTGAGTTTCGATACATAATTCAGGTTCTTATGGAAAGAGTTAGAAGTTTAATAAATTCACGTTCGTTTAGTGGGGTTATGCACGTTTTGTATATTTCTTGAGGGATGTTTGATTTTTAGATGAGATAAGAGTGGAATTTTGATTCATGTTTGGAAAGTTAAAGGAAGTTTTAGGCTGACAATAAGACTATAGAGAAGTTAAATGATATGATTTATATTGTTTTCTTTTATTTAAATTATAATTGATGGTTTTATTATGTATCTATGACTAATTCGTATCTTAGTTTCTGTTTTGCTAAATTAATTTGTTCATTAATTCTTCAAAGGAGCATCTATATATTTTTAAAGATTCCAAAAGAAAAAATCTAAACTGGGTTAATTTAACTTCTTTAATAATTCTAGTGTTTAAATCTGTTGGAAGAATAAAACACCAAATAAAGTTATAACTTATAATAATTGTAAATTACAAATTTTAAGTTATAAGTTACGAGTTCAATTAAACTATAACATAATTACTTTCATTATCGATCCACGAAGTACCTGAACATTCCATTACGTTGTAATAAGTTTAAATATAAAATTGTTCAAGAAATTTCTTAATAACCGAAGGATGATAGGAAATGATTAAGGTAAAGTGTAGTATTTTAGATTGATATAATTTCAAAGTTCATTGGTTTTGTATGAACTTTATTATTCCTGAAGACTAAAATATATTTTATTAATTACAAATTGTCACATATTAACACTTTATTTTGAATGTTAATAATTTCTTGAGAACATACAAACACATTTACCAATTTTAAAAATTAGATGGTTCACAGCGTTATTGTGAAACACATTGCGTTTTACAGCAGTATACATATCTCACTTGATCCTTTCGATAAAAATTTCCAAGGGACTTAATGTGTTCGTACCCTAGATACAGTTAGGTGTTAGCTTGGTGTTTATATCGAGCAACTTCAGCTATTTAATTCCGTAATATTATACCGAGTATCTGCACTATCAATCTTTAACCCATATCTTGTTACCGCATGAATTTCAGATTCCGCGTAGGTAAGTGTACGACAATCTTTACAGAAAGGCACTTTTAAAGCACGGGCAGTTTGAAAGTTATAATTCAGCCACTATAAATACCTACTCTAATACCTACTCTATGCATTAAATTGTCTAAAATAAAAGCATAATATTTTTAAATTATTGCCCTTATTTTAAATTAAGTGCACAGTAAATAGAGTATTGTAATGTATCACATAGTTCAATAGTGGTTCAAGGTAACATAAGAGAGTATAATGGTCTTATGTCAATTCATATTTTTATTAAAATTGAAAATTCATTCTCCGATCAAAATATATTGTGTTTATTCTTCAAATTTGTTAACATAAAAGAAATTTAATGAAATATTATTTGCATCGATATAAAAAATGTTAATATGTAGATACTCTAGTGATGAATAATATATTTCGCCTGTAAACTATTGAAATATTTATATGTAAAAAATAATTCACTCTAAAGGTAAGTGGTGTTTTAGTAGATTTACTCATAACAGCAATCGACATGAAAAAATTATCTGGTTTACTTTTTATAATATGCAGAAGTCATTTAATTTTAGACTACTGAATTTTTAATCACCTTCACTCGTTACTCGTTACTTTGGAAACATTTAACGTTAACAGACTTCCCTTCTCGTTTCTTGAAAATGTATCACCGTGGGAAAGTTTGTAACACGATCTCCGTAAGTGTCAGCCAGTTATCACTCTCGTTTCTCTCGTGTCTGGTCCAAACGGGCCGACACTTTAAACCATTTGGAGTAAATAGCCAGTAACAAGGTGTCACGAGTTAACAGTTATTAATAGAGAGAGATTTGTATTCATTTCTATTAAATATGAGTGTAAGAAAGACAATGAAATATTAAGTATCACTAAAAATTATTTTTACTTTAGTTTTAATATATTAACCTTTTGCATTATGATTTCTTTTACAACGCGACAGAATTATTTCGATGTTCATAATCGGTGAGAAAAAGAAAAAAAATCCACCCTCGTTCTATTTATCTCTTCACTCTAAAGTATGTACTATAATTGATAACAGAAAAATAGTATTTTATTTGGACATGAAAGATTTAAGTGACATTCATATTCGCTAAATTCTGTTTGAAATCTTCGCCACGAGTTTGAAACAACACAGTGAACATTGGATAATTGCAGCACTCAACGGGACCGGAAGGTTGCAATTATGAAGAGGTAGAATCAAATCGATCCAAAGAAATGAAGATTTTAGCATGGCAGACGTAGAAAAAGACAATGCTGGTGAAGGGATAAGAAATACTGAGATTCGAAGCGTTTGGAAATATTAAAGGCTTGTAATGAGCTTGATATCTTTAACTCAAAAGTCGAACCTCTTTATTTTCGATTTCCGATGAATGAAACTTTCACCATAATGTTTCTTATGTTTTTAAAGTTTCGAACATAGAAAAGGACTGCGAATAGAAAAGAAAGAGACGTTGAAAATCGCCGAGCTCGATAATAGTTGGATCACGTTACACCATTCAACCGTGGCCGGTCGTTGAGCGCTATAGTACATTAAAAGGTACCTAGTGGGGATATGGTAAATACGACGATGGTGCAATTATGAAGAAATTCCCGATACTGCAATTATCCAATGTTGTATTGTAGAGCAGGGGATTAAAATCATTGACGCGGATAAAATGTACACATTTTGTATATGGAGATTCAGGGACATTTTTGTACGTTTCTATAAAAATTCGTATGCATATATATTGATTTTATACAAATTTTTTTAAAGGTTTTAAAGAGCCATGTTTGCTTGCGTGAGTCTTGGACGACTGAACAGAGGGTCATATCTTTGTTTACTTTTTAGCGTGAGAGAAATGGGCGTGTCATTTAATCCGCATATAAGTCATTGTCGCAATGAAATTTCAGCTTGAAGTTTAAGTAATTACAAAGTGTCTATAAACACGCGCAAACCATTCTGAAAGAACTTAATGATATTAAACAATAATTTTTTAGTAACGTAAGTAGAGTTAGACATTAGACTAATGTCAGAATACATTATTAATTGTTATTAATAATATTTATATCTGATAGAATAAGAAGAAATGTTATCTGTACGAAACAAATTAAGACAATTTGTAGTAAATATAATAATAATAACATTAAATTGGCAAAAATGAATACGATACCGTGTTGAGTCTGTCTCGACATAGAACTACACACGCTCAAATCTTTCACTATCAACAAACTAATTACAAAGTCTTAGGTTTTAAATCTTACGAATCGTTTTAAATATTGCAATTGTTTAGAACCGATTTGAAAATACTGGTCACCGATGACCGCCATGGCAATGAACGCGTTAACACCGGCGCTCTAATTTACACTCTTCCCATCTGGCTCAAAATTTTTCAAAATATTCAAATTATCAATAAGTAAACTAATTTTTAACTGTATTGCAATTTTTTCCTAATCACCAAATCAATTTAATGTAACATCAAAATGTGAGCCATCAATGGTACACACTGTATAATGTGTATCTTAGCGTGAGTCACCGATGGTACACGTCGCGCGATGCAACATCCAAGTGTGAGCCACCGGTGGTACGCGCCGGCGTTAACGCGTTAAGCAAATTTAGCCACGTAGAATCAAACCGAGCAACGTCCAGTTTCAAAATTGATCATCATCACGTGCGTGCCGGCAGGGTCGCGTAACAGCAGAACCGCCCATCGAGGGTGACTCCGTAATTCGGTTAATTTCTTGGATCGATGGGCCGCGCGTGCGGCAGAATCTCTCCGTGTAGCCGTCGTATAATTCGAAAGTAATTCGAAAGTACGGACATTGTCACGACACGCCGCCGCCGGCGAACTTGCCCGGCGAGATAGAAACGACCGCATATTATTCGTGACACTAGCCGCGGCGCACGAATTTATGAGGTTACAAGCCACGAGGCTGAAATCCCGGGAAAGTCTTTGAATCGCGTGACCGGGACCGGGCCACTCGATCCTCCATAGCGGTTGCTCGCCCGAGTACCCTAACTCGACTGCTAATAACTTTGACCGACACGTTGGCGGTCGTCGGAAAATTTGCGTAGCGGCCGACTCTGTCGATTTGCCTTCAAGGGCGTTGATTAGATTTCAAGAATTCTCCAGCCTCGATCTATTTTACGGATCGGTTTAGTCTGAATTGAATTATCCTGTATTCACCTGAACCCTCATTATCCATTAACGCAGCTTGTTGCTGGCTTCTATGTATTAGTCCTTTAAGGTATTATGTCGATATTCGGACGCATACTAGAATCTTTTAGTCGTTCTGTCCAAAAAGTACACATAGTGCTACGAACATTTGAACCCTTTGCACTTGTATGCCATGCTGGAGATAAGAATACAAAATTGTTATAGAACGTTGGATATTGTTTGAAAAAATACCATACTTGTAGAAGATGATAGAAATTCAATCTTATGATAACAATAAAAAATGAAATAAGTATAAAACATTGAATTCTACCTCTGTAAATTACTTTAATTCATTTCCCTAAAAATAAATACAAGTTTACACCCAACAACATGGAAAATAAATCGAGCGCGAAGTGTTAAATTACCGGGAAACGAGAAAACGCCTTAATACTAAAACTACCGGACGAATCAAATTGACTCACTTCAGAATTTTTATTTTGCAAGTATTCAACTATAAAGACGTTTTTGCGAAAGATTTTCAATTAGATTTATGTATTTGCACAGATGCGAGGCTAGGTAACCCTTCGAATATAAAGAAGCGTATCGTTATAATTTTGGTAAAAAATTGGACATAAGTCATTCTACTTTTTGGTAGTTTTGGTGTTAAAAATAAAGGAAAATTGTGCTAAACAAGAATCTTTGCTTACAGCTGACATTTTAAATGCAAATTATTATTGTTATTAGTGCTTATCTTATTGCTTTCACTGAGAAGCATCAATTTCACTTGAAAACAGCTGTTCTTGGCCCTCTCTTTGATTTAGGAGGGAAGTACATATTCAGTGACGAAAGTGTTAATGTATATAAGTTGTGATTTCAATCATTGTAGTTATCAGAATATGTAAAATGTGTAGTGACATGTTTCTATGCATTTTACGAGCTTTCAATGGGAATTTCAATTTGTGTAGGAATGCACAAATATTTACATTGAAGTTAGTGAATACATGGGCAGTCGTACATGCATCTGTTTACGTTTAATTTAGCAATAATTGAACGAAATATTCATTATTTTTATCAGGATATTAGCGGCGAATTTTCTAAGCGTAAAGAAATAATTATTTAACATTTCATTTCACTTGGAAAAATCAAACGTTTTATGTTAAAATAAATTTTGTTACCTTAGATCAATAATAATTTCCTTATTGCCTACGAATAAGAAAAGGAACTTATTTCTACGTAAATTGCAGTTTCACCAATACTTCCATTAAAACACGAATTGAATTATTTTATTTCTAATCTCATCGACTCAATTCCATTATCATAATCAACTTCCTCGCTGTTAAACATATCTCAAACAAACCCTCCCCTTTAGCAGATAAAACCACCCCAAGGAGTTCACACTTGTGCAGGGTTTGAAGCGCAAATACACTGTTAAAACAGAAGTCTACCTCAGCGGCTCGATTCCACTGTTACCGCGTTACGAATAGGGAGCATTAACGTAACTTTCGAAAACATTAAAACTTGAACCTGGGTACAAGTTCACGGGAAATTTGTAATTGGATCAGCGATGCAACATGAAAACACGGTGTACAAAGAGGTACGATCTTGCCGGAAGTATAAGGGAACTGGTTTCGGTGGAAACGAACGGCGAAACTTCGTTAAGGAGGGAGTGATTGAATAATTAAGTAAAGCCGGGAAGACGTTATGTTTAAGTTGGCTGGCAAACACGGCGGGAGGAGGATGATCAGCATCGATCCACGGTAATGTTTTACCGGAGATCCTCGCCCGCCAGAATATGTAATTTGTGGCGGCAGTGGTATAGCATGACGCGTAGTCAGACCTGTCCGCGATTCGATTGAATCCCAACGCCCGGATATTGCAATCGTCGAAGAATATTTGATTTCCGCATAACTAGGATCATTCATCCGTTGATCCGCACACTGATTCCCCCTTGTTTTTGCACGTTGCTGAAATTTCGATCCGCTTTACATCTCATTATTGTTGAGACGAATGAAAACGAAACTTCCACTTATTTAATTATAGTGTAACGCATGTTTTAATTTTCTTTTTTGTGTCTTATAATATTTATCTTGTGATGAACATTTTTATAATATTTGGAATATTTAAAGAGAATTACAATAAGATGAGTGATCCTCATACGGAAATTTGTTTATTAAAACTGGAAATTGTATGTATATCTTGAATATAAATAAAAAAATTTAGGAATATTTTTTAGTGCTTAACGTTTGTAACAATGCTTCTAGATTTTAATCAAGTATGGAGAATTGTAGATGGAATGTATATGAAATATTTTTTCATTAAATTAAACCATTATGGTTAAGTATCATTATTTTACAGGTGGAAAATAATATTTAGCGAAGATTCAATATTTTTCTTGCTTTAAATTTATTCTGAATAATATAGTTAAATATTGCATGAACAATAAATCAATAAAGACGAGTAACTTAGTTACTGTAATTTACTTCTTTGTGTTGTTGTGTGTTTTATCTGTGTGTTGGTGCAATCATCTAACTTTTCACACTTAAAAATAGAACATTCCAGTAAGTTTTCATAGTCATGTTGAATTAGTTTGTGAGTATATACTATTCCTTTGACTATAATCATATCACTTGGGTCCGATGACATGTTCATAGAGAGTCGTGAACACACTTTTACAATGGCAACATTGTCCGTCGGTTCGACACCCCCTTGTTCCTTTCAGTGATTGTCAGCCGGCCTTACGATGCAGTGGGGATGACGATGCAATTATAAAGAGGTCGAGAAACAGCGATTGTGGTAACGAAGACTTTACATTGCCCGGACTTTTCTTACTGACAATGAAATTAATGTGTTCAGATAAACATTGTCACAAGTAATTAAACCAAAAAAGTTCTATTAACGAAGTGACTCAAATCAAAATAAAATATCAAATACTACGCTAATCATTGACAGTTTTAAACAAGTTCTATTAATGAAGTAATTCAAATAAAACTAAAATATTAGATGCAATACTAACCATGAACACTTTTAATATATAATTACCTAACAGATATTTTAAATGTAATTAATTTTAAAAGAAGTAACTTGTTCAAGTTGAAGTTTGTTTACAGTTTCAGTATTTTTGGTTAGAGGACAAAACTTCTTAAGTTACATGGTTGTCATTCCAAAATATTGCATTAAAAAACTTTATTCATCGATAATTGGCAAAAATTTTTGGTATGTTAGCATTTCTTTATTGAAAAAAAGCGATATAATTGCTTTTTGATTTCATTGTATCATCACAGATGTATGATATTAAAGAAACCTGAAAAACACGCTGTTTTTCAACAAATTGTCTTTCAAATTACAAAAAAATAATAATTCAGACACAAATTGAACTCCAGGGATCGGATTGTGTGGATACAAAAATTAAGTCCTTACAAGTATAAAGTAGAAGTAACAGCAAATGCTATGATTTTTTCCAGATGCTAAATGTTAATTAAACGAGTGGTATGCTTGAAATTATGATAATATTTAATTGTTGTTTTTAGTGAATACGAAATTTATGCATATGCATTTTAAGTATTTACAAGGAAATTTAGTAAATACACTTTTGTATGCACATAGAATTGAGTGTTTACTTACAAAATCCCTAGTAAAAGCTCTTATTTCTTTTTATGCATACGATCCATTGTCTTGTAACCATAATTACCGACGCTAAATAAATGAAAGTCGGCGAGTTAATAACGTGCATTATGAGCGCCACATTCACAATGCCCGAGTCTTTTCATGAGCGTACACGAGTGTCGTTTGGTCGCTTCTAATTAATTCTTCAAACAGTTCTTGAACAATGCGAAGGCCACCGCGATATTTGCAAGCATTTCATTGTTCTTTCCCTCGCTTCCTGTCTTCTTTCGCTACTGATGGCTTCGGTATGGACGAATTTCATTCCCCTCTTCTCTCTCACATTCCTGACGAACTTTACATAACATTTGTTTTTCTTCTTTCTCTTATAGAATAACCCTTCACAATTTAAGGCTACAACCATCGAGCTCTCAAACTGACTATTTGTAATTGTCTTGTACATATCACAGTTGCGTATTTATTGAAATTTTGATTGATTTATATTTTAGTTTACATGTAATAAAATCAATTTATTTCATAATTTTTCAGAAAAATCACCTATATCTTTTTAACTAAAAAAAAGATATCCAAGAGTCCTCTTGACTCATTTGGTAGTTTTAGTAATAATTTTTAAGTTCCCTGAACATATCAAGCAAGTCCATAAATTATTCGCACTTGAGTTATATGTATGATCTTTATCATAATAACCAGAATCCCCTGAAGAAAACACGATTAAAAAATTGCTCGTTAAATACTAAGAGGCTGTAGATAGTAAAAGTAAATGCATCATTAATTAAAATAGTAAAATATGTTTTACTGGAATAGTTCAAATATTCCCCTAAAATACGAAAGGTTTTATGTACTAACATAAAATTATTACTATCTGTGGATCTACGTGTAAATTGAAACGTTTAAAAATATAACAGTAAAAATAGAGTTACCGTAGAAAATGATTTTTCATAACAAATACCATAAAAAGCATTACAATTTGGATATTTCATACATTGCTTCGTATCGTGTGCATTCTCTGAAATTGTACAGCTTCAAATTTCCCGTGAAAGCATAAAAATCCGTGGTCTAATTGTTACCCTCGCGAAATGCTGCGCTTATTGCCGCGCGTATATCGCAGTTGGAAATCGTTAAAGTTCGCAGCGGCTCGGTACGGTTTCATCAATCATCTCGTAAGCGAGCATTAATAATCGTTCACTATTAAATATGCATTTGTTGTTTGTCAGCGGCCCGTTGCCCCTCATCCCTCGCGCTGCTTTGGCACTCCTTTCCTTGCGACAATTTTCTTTTCCCGCTCGCGTCGCCGTTTCAATTTGTCAGGCAACTAATTGCCGGATCGCAAAAACGCTGTTTGCTCGGTATTCCCTTTTTTTTTCTTCTTCGAATTGGGTCGCCAAGATCGTCGACCCTTCTCGTCCCTTTATCATCGCGCGTCGCGACGCGACGTGAAAAATTTATCGAAACTGAGCTGGACAAACAGAGAACCGCGCGAACGCAAACCGAGCTCGTTTCAGCCGATCCTTTAAAACGGACTGCCTCTTTAGAAGATGCTAGGTTCATTGACTTTAGGGAATGCGGTGAACTGTAGTCATTGAAAGTCCATGATGGTGTTCAGATTCAACTCTTTGACGCTGAGTGTAAACATAATCCGAAATATTCATGCAGCTCATTATTATTTGGATGAATTCACATGTTTGATATTAGGTTTATAGGCATTTATTATGTATTTTCTTGTATTAAAATCGATTATATTGACGGATATGTTATCGATGTAATTATTGAAGGGTTATTAATAGATTTTTCAATGTTTTTGTTATAATACATTTCAACGATGATTAATAGTTTTTCTTTAAATAGCAATTTTAAAAGATTGGTCCGGTTTAATATTCAACGATAAAATGCTATTATAGCTGAAATTTTACTTCATGTAGTATTTGTTTTAATGTTATTAATGGATACAATGATTGCTAATACTGAACTTATGAGTGTTTATTTGGGCGATAGTATATGAAAACGTTATTATACGACGTATCAACTTTTTTCACTGTAATTCACTTATTCGCTTATTTCACTGTAAATGCAACAATAATATTGCTATATAGTTTCCTTTAATTGTAACTTTTCATAGTTATGGAGATTTATTGTTTTAAAAGTGCAATTAATACTGCCACTGAAAAGTTGATAAATAGTTTTTTAGTTTCTAATTGTTAGTTTTTAAAGAATTATTTTACAGTCGCGAGCGAACAAAGTATTAAAATACAATAAAATTATTAGAAGTTCATTAAGCGTATGTCTTGCATATAAATCAGTCGCAAATGATATGTTGTTATAATAGCCTAACTGTGTTAGAAGTTATATCCTTCTAATATTGGAAACGTAGAATGATTTCGTAGCGATTTGACGAGTGCGTCAAGTGTGAACGGTTTAGAAGATTTTATGCGAATTTTACTTTGAATCGGTGTCTCATTTATGTATTAACGTCACAGTAAAATTATGAGTTTATGAATGAAGTTTGCGTAGCACATTCATAGTATTGATTGTATTGCTTTTAAAATTGGAAAGAGAAAGCTTATTCTTTAATGAGGTCACTATCTCGTCAAACTTATGAATTCATTAATCCCAAAGAATATATCGCTATTTACAAATATTACTTTCAGTATTAGAAATGGAGAAATTCGAATATAAATATTAAATATAAATATTCGGAAATTCATTTGTAAAAATTGAAATTGAAGATAAATTACTTTTCCTATTTTGGATTTGGTAATAGAATATTAATATAGGTTTACTTTCTTATTGACAGACTTTCAAAGCGTATATGAATAATTATGCTGGTAAATCCTTTTAATCTTTTAACTTCTGATTTTTTCTTTTCTTCTGTTTAATTTCGAAAGAATTATTTTATAATGAACAATTTCATTCCTATCTATTCATAAGCCATAAAGAGTATTTTCCTTTGATTGATGACAATTTATTAGCATTTGTATTCATTAAACCCATTATAAAGCCTTTGTCATGAGTTTAACTCTGTAAGTCAAAGGGGACACGAAACAAGGAATTTAAGAGAAACTAATTGTCACAAGAAATTACTTGAAGACTCTATTACACTTTCCTGAATATTAATTACGCTACTCGGTTATACAAAGGACTGTTTAATATCCATGATTCTTTTATAACAAATGAAAGCAATTCAGAAGACAAGAATTTATGCATTTCTCTCAATTACATTCTCATTGTACAATATTATCACTAAACATATTATGCCCGATCAAATGATCGATTATAAAATTAGATTTAAAATTCTGCATTGTTTTTCGTTCATTTAATTTTATATCAATTCATATATTCTCTGATCAGTTTCCCAATTTTTCAATTTCTTTTTATTTCTATTTTCACTGAGAAGAAATGTATTGTTTCACCTGTTTGCCTTCTGTTCATAACCGATTATTTGACCGATTGGAGTGGGACCTAATATATTAGGTCATCCTATAAGTAATGTTTCTTTCATGTCAACTTTTAGTGTAAAAAATTAATATTTCCGTTTTTTTTTTTAATCGTCGACATATTGATCGTCGTTACATATGACATTTCCTTATTTGTTGGATGACCTTTTAATACTATTTCCAAAATGGCATTAAGAAATATTCTACGAAATAAGATAAAAAATCACATTACTTAATTGTATTACCTAATGTATAGTCAGCAACAAAAGTATTCGAACATTATAGTTAGATTTTTTATTGATTATATTAAAAACGCACGATCAGCAACTATTTCAGTTGGTTTGGTTATTAACCTTTAAGTATGGACGTGCGGTTACACAGACCTCTATATAAAATATCTGAAATTTTCGTTATATAGCTGCCACTATTGATATGCAGAGATATTTAAATAAGTAAAAGCAAATAAATAAAATAAGTTTTTTTATTGGTTGCAACAAATGAGAGTGTTTAATATAGTCGGTAATTTTCAGACTTCCATACTTAAATGCTGAATTATTTGATTTAACCCCTTTGTCCTTAAATACGTATTGTTTCCCTAAATCAAAGAGACAACCAAGAACAGCTGCTTTCAAGTGAAATCGAAGCTTTTTAGTGAAAGAAATAAGATAATTTATTTATTTTATAACTTACTTTATTTTTATAGCATTTTATAGATTTCCAGTAATTTAAAATGTTCGTGTACCATTCGGGGAGAAAGGGTTAAATTGTGTTGCATATATATCACGAATGCAACTTGTTTCAATAAATAACAGTATACAGTGTACAGTTTTTTAAATTAATTTATTTCTTTCCACGCTGTTCAAATACTTTCGTTGCTGACTGTATAAAGTGTCAGTATCTTCAGTGTACATTGAAAAGTCGTTTGGAAAACATTAAAAACTCCCATCTGCCATTTTGCGTAAACGAACG
Source organism: Nomia melanderi (assembly GCF_051020985.1). Lineage (NCBI taxonomy): Eukaryota > Metazoa > Arthropoda > Insecta > Hymenoptera > Halictidae > Nomia > Nomia melanderi. Next base: position 4,057,258 of record NC_135005.1, read on the forward strand.
CATAAAATTGTCTACGCGAACATGTCAAAATTTTATTCCTCCAGGTATAACTAATTTTAACACGGACGTCCCTCATTAATTTGAGAGACAGATATTCCGAGTATCCGAGCCCGACACCGTGTCACGCGATGCTACGTTATGGTTCATCAATTAGGCCGTTTCATAGGGGCGCGTACAGGGTTTCGCGTTCGCGTCCAGGCGTCGATGAGCCGTTAATCGCCGGCAATTAGATCCGATTTAAACCGGAGTTTGCATACTTTAAATGTTTTAAACCGGCTCGCCATTGCGGATCGACGTATCGGTCGCGCGACATGCTCGTGTTATCCCACCTGAATTATCAAATTCGCGCGGAATCCAGGGAATTCTCGGGTCTCGCAATATAGCAATCGAATCGTATCCATTAGCGTCATTGATAATTAACAGCCGGCCACTGATTCCAGGTTACCTTATTGGCGAGCGCGTACACTCCGCGAGCGTATCTCTTGTTCACCCCGATTCTCATCCGTTCATCGTTTTTTTATTGCTCGTGAAATTACAGCTGCGAGCTAATACTTCGATCGCCATCGATTCTTTTCAATTAATCTACTGGTTTTTCATTGCAGATTTTAGTACCCTAAGTGACTTTTTTTAATAGGTACCGACTCGATTCGGTATTGGAAAGTTTGAAATTACTTTTCGTTAGAGTTTGAAGTGATTGTACGCGATTATTCGTTTTACTGATTGTGTGGTGCTTCTTTTAACGGAATATAGCTGTTTGATTTTAGAGGAAATTACAGTTCTCAGATTTTGATATAGTGTAACCATGGTTGATGAATATAGTCAATTTTTTACTATGATACGTTAATAATACAATATTCTAAAGTGTTTTAATTGTCATATTTAAGCTTAAAACAGTTTTCAAATGTTCTAAGCGTATTTGCAGAGTGTCTTTGAAAATTTGTAGAAGCTGTTATTGAAGATATACAACTTTAAGGAGTAATGATGACCATTTAGTAAAATAAACAATTATACATGAAAAAATATTTAAATATTGTCCTACTTTTAATATTTAAATGTGATATCGTAGGTAGAAAATCGAATAATTTTGCCTACTGGTTTGATGGCAGTTAATGCACTTTTAGAATATTTAATACTTTTAATGCTGTGAACTTTATACTCAAAACACGAGAGTATACATTTTACGCTTCGATAACCTTTATGATAAAATAGTTTTCGAAACATACAGAGAATCCATTAACATAATGATTTCTTACACAGTTTGCATCAGCAAATAGAACGACAAGAAATATGCATTATCCAAGTTTTATCTAAATAAGAACTAGTATTTACTTAATTTTCAGTTTAATTCCACGCCTTAAATGCTTTCCCAACGTCTGCTAACAGCTTCAGAACTTCCTACTACGTCTCAGTACAAAACGAATCGAAAGTGTTTGAGTATAAATCGTACAATGCTCAAATTATCTCACAGGAATCTGAAAAAAGCGTTCTTTGAAGTCGCAGAGAATCTTCTATGAAAGCAAAAAGAGAAAAAGTCTTCCCGTTTGATGTTTTAACGGAGAGACGCGAGCCCGCAAAATAAGGGATTCACATCGCAGAAGAGATCCCCGGAACGGTACTCCAATTCGCGATGATTATCACAGGAGTAGAACAAAATAAACACGGTTTAATGAGGAGGAAAAGCACGAAGCTGTATTCGATTGAGGTAGCGCGGAGAGCGAAAATTTCTCGAGGACCTATCCACGGGGTGAAACTGGCTGCTGTGCGCGCCAGTTTGAAAGCCCTGGTGCCGCGATATTACAAGGTTAGAGGTACGCGAGCGCTGCTCGCCGCGAAATTGGGATGTCTTTTCAGGAGTTATGCTCTTCAGCCGTCATTCATTGTGTCAAGAAAGAACGGAGGAAAATAAATACGCCCCGTGTAACAGCATTGGTAGCTGTGAGAGAGCGAGAGGGGTGAAGAAGAAAATAGAGACGGAAGTAAAGGGGGAAATGTATGAAGAGAGAGTTAAAACGGGAAAAAAGAGGGAAAGATACAGAATGAAATAGAGAGAGATAAAGAAAGGTACAGAGAGGAGTGACGGGGATAAAGGGGGAAATATGAAGAGAGATGTATCGAAGGAAATAGAGAAAAAGATGAAAAGAGAAATATATGAGGAGAGAGTTAAAAACGGGAAAAAGAAGAAAAGATACAGAATGAAATAGAGAGAGATAAAAAAGGACACAAAGAGAGGAGAAAGGGATAAAGATGAAAATATGAAGAGAGAGAGAGGTATAGAAGAAAATATATGTAAAGAAGTAAAGAAGAAAATAGAGAAAAGAGAGGAAGAGACAAAGACGAAAATATAGGGGGGAAGGTAAAGAAGGGAATAGAGACAATGGAGAAGGATAAAGAGGAGGATGCAGCGAGAGACGAAGAATGAAATAAAGCGAGGGATAGAGAGGAAAATATAGAATGAGATAAAAAAGGAAATAGAGAGAAGAAACGAAGATAAAGCGGAGAGTACAACACGAGATAAAGAATGAAATAGAGAAAGTGAGAGATGAAGAGGGAAACAGAGGGTGAAAAAGGAAGAAAGAAAGAGAGAAGTAAAGTGAGTGGCGTAGAAGGATGGTGCGAGGGTGGAGCAGAGGGAGAATCAGTTTCGTCGGATGGTCGTCGCGTTTTACGTTTCCGCGGGAAAGTAGGTCAGCACCAGCCGAATGACTTAGCACGTTTTCTCCCGTTTCCGTGGCAGACGATTCTTCGCTTTCACGGCAAAAACACGTCTATTCGCGGCCGCGCGCGAGCGCCGTTTTCAATTCCTGTTGGTCCTGGCCACGCCGGCCTTCTTCCGCTCGCACGGGAATCGGCCGCGGAGACACAGGAGGAAGATGACGCGCGGTTAATGAGATGATCATTATCCGCTGTACTTCGGCCGAAGATCAGAGACTTTCGGATCTCCTTGAACGCTTCTGCCCGTCGTCTTTGAGCGTCTTGATCTTCGTGATTAGAAGACTGAGCCCTTTGCCGTCGGCGTGCAAGGGATTAGAACGAAATGAAATCTTGCGTGCGAAGTCTGACACGGAGATTTTGGTGGATCTCTTTAGGTGAGGATCTTTCGGGTGACTTTGTAATTGGTTGCCTGGTGGATCGGGGTTTGTGAATGTTAGTGCGCTTGGTTCCGCCGCTCGTTAGGACGAGGGAGATGTAATAATTGAGGAATTCTAAATCGAAGTAGTTTGAATTTGGGAATGTTGTTTTAAGTGGTGAAGACTTGGAGATAGTGATTTCGTACAATTTTGAATTGGAAATGTATTTATAACGACACCCGTCGAATATTCGATGGGTAGGTATTTTATACACTTTCTTGAGATGTAGATTTCTGTATGAAGAAGTTTGTATTGTTACATAAGTGTAATTGGTTGTAGTCGGTGAGTAAGAAAAGAAAAGAAATAGTTGCATATTGTTGAGTGGAGACGTAATAACAAGGATCAAACTGTTATTTCATAAACTATGTTGACACTCTTGATAACTGCAGAAGTGAACAGTGATGACTAGACTAAGGATCTTCATGCGGATTTTCATTTTCGTAGTTATATGTTGTGAAACATACATAAATAAATTTGAAATGTGAAATATAGAATTTTATTTCTTACATTAATATTTTCAGTAGGTAAAACATAATGAAAACATGAATAATGTTGATTAAAATTCGGAATATCGAATATATATGTATATTCTCTTCTGTGTCTAATAGATGTAGTATCATATCGAAAACTGTTTTGGGCGGAAAACACAGTACGAGAGTTAATCAAATTATTAAAAGGTTAATTAATGGGAAAATATTAATTAATGAGACATTGTATATTCATTCAATTTACGTTTCGAGTAAGTCGACCTTTGCCAGAACAATTTATTATAGAACACTGTAACGTAATTAACGTTCTCGTATTAATTGTCCTAATTAATAACTCAATTTAACTAGTTCATGTTTTATTTTGTATTGACCCAATTAAAGTAATGGCCCGATGATTTATAAATTTTAAATCTGCTTCAACCGATACGAGATACGTGTTACAACATTATTAAAGCAGAAACGATTCGAGAATCATTTTGAATCTGAAACGCTTTGAACAAAAAAGAAATACATTAATAACTGACGAACTGCTTAATGGGACTGGACCATTTTTTCCTTTACGTGCCTCTAAGAGGGTTGCCTCGGAATAGGGTCTGTTCCGTAGACCCTGGAGTGCTCTACATCAGAGATACCCAACTCATGAGGAGACTGTCTTCCATACAAAAAGTTGATAAATCGTCCTTTATAACAGGCAGATAAGAAGGGGGATCAAATATTATGTATACTAACTGATCATAGTGTCTGCTAATGCTTAGCAGACATTTGCACATTTCAGAAACAACGTGATGAATTCCTCTTTTTAGAATATTTGTCAATTTCTAAATCTTTCATATAATACACACCTTACATATGTAGAAATTCACTTTAGTCCCTATTCAATGAAACCAATTAATTTTATTTCTGGGGAGTTCAAATTTTTTATATCTTGACACTAAGTGTTAGTTTAATTTGAGCAATAAACGTATTCTATCATTGGTTATGAAAGGAATAAAATAATTATAATCGAACAGTAGCGTTTCAGATAATTGAAAATGAATATTGGGAAAATACACTGTCGCTAAAAGTTGTAAGCTTCTTGGTTCAATGAGTCGCTTCATTTAAGTTTTCGTATGACAAGCGTTTCAAATATGTTAAATTACTGAAAAGGACTATAATAATTGTAGATGCAGTTACGATAACTCTTATTTTATTTTATTTCGTAAATTTTTAGCAATAATACATAGTATTCACTTTAAAATATATTAATCTACTCGCGAAGCTAGCGTACTTCCTCTAATACATACACTCGATCTGCCTTTATATTCACATAGATTTTATGCATCAAACTAAATATTTCAGAAGACGTTCGCAGACGTCTCTCTGCCAGCAGCAAACACTGTTCACCAACCCACGCTTCCCATTTCCAAGTCCCTGTCGCGAGCATCGAGCATCGTTTCAACGAAGTAATCCCGCGCGCCGGAAGCCGAGGACCGAAGAACTGCCGATCCTCTCGAAGTACGTTGCTGACCGCTATCCGACCAACCGAGACACGTTGTTTCGTATTCCGTGTGTCCCGTGGACGCCATTTCAGCCACCTTTCAATCGTGAAATCGGGGTCATAGACCGCAAAGACGAGGACGAGCGATTTTTATTCGTTTATTTCAAACACTAATACGAAGAGTACGGTAAAATGGAAATTATAATAAATTTGATGATGTCCTTGTTTCAACGAAAGATATTAAAATTATTGACAAAATTCTGCGTTTAATTCTTCAGCAAAAACTCCATACGTCCCATGGACTGCCACTATTTCACATATAATCGAGCATCATTAGTTTTATTTTTGTATCATACCATATTGACTTATTCAACTTAACTATGTTTAGGAACTGTTCGTAGTAGTTTGTTTGAATCTGTTACTGGCGAACATTTTTTTAAATATTCAAAACTTTCGCAATAGGGAGTGCTGTGAGCGACATTGAAAATTTCTGCAAATAACACCGCCACCAAAAGATGAAAACGTTTACTATACCTTTTAAACGTTTTAGCACATTCATATAAACAGTAAAATTTTTATAAACATTTTCCGTAAGCTAAGCATTTCTTTGTAATGGAAAATTTTCTAAAGAATTCTAGTAACGACAAGTGGCACTCAAAAGGTTAAAACACGGAAAGAATAAGCAACGCAACCTCGGTCGTTGAATAAACTTCAACCACCAAAAATGAAGGAAATTTGATTTTGCATAAAGAGTCACACCTATTCATGACCATCAATTACGACGATATAAGAAAACAGACAAACCGACGAAGAAACAAAAGACAAAGGATATAGAAACGTCAACGAAGACAACGAAAGCAAGATATTTCGGGTCGAGGTTGGTACGGTAGCTTGAAAAAGGGAAAGGAAAATAGGGGTGACCGAGAACGCTGGGGATGAAGATGAAGAAGGAGGGTGGTCCAAAAAGGGCTGTTCCACTCGATAAGAAAAAGAAGGTTGATGTGTGGCGGTGGTCCACGACTTGATCATAGGATGGGGTAGGGTGGGAAGGGTGGGTTGTGGAGGAGGGCGGTGGTAGCGACAGCGGTGCGAGAGGGTGGCAGCGTAGGAGGATTTGGAGCTCTGCCACGTCGGGAGCACCCTCCTGCTCGAGAGCTCTACTGCGATCACCGATACCACACTACAGAACGTCCGCGGTTGGTACTCGTAGGGGTTTGGAGGAGGCTACAGAGAGGCACAGCCCTCGAGGAGAAAACAGGTGGAACGACCCGGACTGTGCTTGCTGGAAGAGCGTAAATATTGATAATCCCTTCGACTATACCTAACTGCCCTCTTCCGACCTCGCTGGATTAGATAGCGGCACCCCGGATCAAAACTGTTCAGACACAACACATTGCTGCCTCTTCCTTAAGTATTTGAGGGGGTGTATTCTGGTGTAGAAAAGAATTTTGGGGTAGTCTTCGGAATTTAATTTTTGCGATGAATCGAACGTTCCTGTGCAGAGCGGCGGGAATGTGAATAGAGTTACATGTATCGATTGCATTTAATTGTGTAGTCGTATGCTGTGTTACTAATCGTTTGTGTAATGTAACATTCGAAGATTACTACTTGATTAATGAATGTATTTAGATGAAAATATGTAAATGTAACTATGTATTTAAAGTTTCTTTTCAGTGTATAACTTCGTATATGTAAATGTGAATATACAATATGTTTAATTTAGATTGGAAACCAGATTGTAACAGGAGATGAAGGCTATTAATGAATTTCATTGTAATTAATATTTAATCGATGAACCGTTTTGTTTGCTTACCAGAATATATTTATGTAATATCCTTGTACATTTACGGGATAATGATTCAATGGATAGTGTGTGTCATAATTGTATTTCCATACGGTGAAGTAAAATTATTTACGTAGTACAGTAGTTGTTGTGTGATGAAACTTTGTAACGATCCAATTCCATTGATCACTCGAGCAAACATTATGTTGTTTTAATTTACTGAAATATATATATATTTTTTTTTTATTTAAAAATTAAATTCTAAAACTTTATAACACACACACACACACGCATATATATATATATATATATATATATATGTATGTATATATGTATGTGTGTTATAAAGTTTTAGAATTTAATTTTTGTTTACAATTTTCTTTGCCTCTGCAGAATGCGCAGTTCCTTTCCTCCAAGTAGAATAGACGATTATGGTCAGACACATTTTTCTTCGTGCTCGGAAGTATACACATGTAATTAGTATTCAATTTTAATTCTCGCTGAAACCAAGCTTCGCACGAGAGAACTTAATTAATTTGTGAAAATGAAACCTTATTCGCAGTTTTTATTACTATTAAGCTATTGTGCATTCTGGATTAATTAAAACCACCAGTTACGATATTTCACACACTGTAGTTTAAAATATGAGTCTCGAGTGCATTAGCTGCCATGCATAGCGTTGATATTCCGTTCTAGAAATGAATCGTAATTGTACAATAATTTTCTGGCGGGCAAATATCGCATGACCTCGTATGCCGTCGAATACACTGATTAATGTGTGTGCCCATTACTCACAATTTATACTTGACATAAGCACTAATAAACGCCAGAGTGTTATTATTTATTTTCCATTGAAATTAATGTCTTATATCAACCAACTTATATCAAGCTATTCCAGGAACTATATACCTGATTCCATGCCACTGCCAATAATTATAAAGAATAATGACAGTAGATGTAACCAGTTATGATCAAATACGCAAACTGAATGATCAGTCAATGAAATAAGACTAGACATACTCCCAAATTTTATTTTATCTCCACACTAAGTTTAACATGACAATTTTATTTGAGATTCACTATTTACTTTCACATATCAATATAATCCACTTCTTTCACAATTAGTTCTGATACAAATTAAGTAAAAGAAATTTTGTTACATTATACTTTGCTACAGTTAGATGAATAAAACGTTGTATAATGTATATGGATATTAATATAACGAAAAACTTAATCCATATTATCACTGTGCAACATTAAAAATAATAAAGTTAACTGCGTCACAAAATTAAATTAAAATGAAGAAATAACTACGTAACTTTAAGAAAAATATTTTTGATATTCGAACAAAGAATGTCTTTAATGCAGACATTCAAAAGAGCAGGTTCAAGGAGAAGCATCTGTAACACTCCTGCTTCATTTCGTGAAGATAATATCACCTAAATTCCCTAAACTCACAATGTAACTGTAAGATAAAATGTTCCGTAGAAATTTGAAACTGAATGGCGTACATTTTCTTTCAGCAATTCACATTGAAGCAACCAGTGACGCTATCAGTTATCTTTAGATGTTGATCTACTTTCCGGAATTCGTACATTTCAGGATAGCGACCTACATTAAGCTTCCTAAGATAATTTATATTATCTTGGCTCTTCGCATCACTCGTCGCTGACTCTTATTGAAGAGGTTAGGTTAATTCAGGTCCTTCGTAGTCTGTGTGTAAAGCGGAACTGCGCTTATCGCATCTTTCGTTAGAGTCTAAGATCCTATAGTTATCAGTAATTATGAAATTTCAACTTTCCTTCTTAATGTCTGCTTTGCGTAATGAATAATAATATCGCAAGTGTCTTTATCCTTGCCATTTCCTGTTTCCTGTATCAGAGAAAGTTGTGCTTAATTATTGTCATTTTTCTCTGAAACTGCCTATTTTCGTACGAGATTAGTAAATTTTCAGTCCGCGTAGATCGTAGATATACCGAGATCACGATTTTGTTAAAATTAAAACGGTTAATGATATGATTTCTGCCATTAGTGTCACGACCTTCATTTTTTTAACGATGCTCTATCACGTATCATTATTACCACTCCGTTTTCTTGCAACAGCTTCGAACGCATTTATTACAAATCTATTTGAATTTCTTTGAACTTATAGAATACCCGAATATATTTAAATTCGAACCAGACAAGGCATAGCATGCAGACCGAGCATTTAAATTACATTTGATTATTCCATATTTAAATTTACTATCTATCCCAAGTATATTATTGTTCTTTTCCCTTTGGAAAAATATTAAACTGCCTGATAAGAATATAAAGCGCTATATTACGAATATCATCGAATAATGTATTATGTTTTGCATATTTCTAACCTTTTCAGTGGTATATTCAGAAACAGAAATTAAAATGACTAAAATAGGAGTAGTTTTTGGTTTTCATAAAAATAATCGTTTCATATAACAAAGCCATATAATACAATACGGATAATATAAAACGTTGGGTGATACAAAAATTTTGACGTTTTTTGTGCGTCTTTGACAAAACACTTTTTTCCTCGAAATAAATAACGTTTTGAAACTATTATAACGCGTAGAAAGGACGCTTTTTCTTCATTTCTAGTTAGTTTCGGTTTAGCTAGCGAACAGTTCAGTTACCATTAAATTAACTCTAAAAAGTAAAAATGTCAAAACTTTTGCGTCAACCCAATAATTAGATGATTTCTCATTGGTAAATCCAGTATTCTTTATTGCATAAAATATGTTTCCATTCGGGCATTTAAAATCATGTTGACAAATGTAATTATGTGAAAAAGAAATATATACCATTAACCCTTTTCATTGACAATGAAAGATTTTAACGGAAGTCGCTGCGACCGGTTAAAGCCGTCACGAAAATAGCGGTCGAGAACTAAACGCATTAAACATTGTTGGAAAACGGCGCTCGATATCAAGTACTCGGATTGCAGAAACGTTTGCGGATTACACATATACCAAGCTAGTGGATCACGCGTTAATGCGAGAAGGGATGAGCCGGTACAACTAATTTCAGCGTCGCCATTGTTCTCGCGATGCTGCTGTCATTCTCGAGACACTTACTATACACCGATCAGAAACCATTCCTACCTAGCACACGCGATTACCTAGATATTTGTTCCATTTGACAAAGATCCTTGATTTTTATTTATTCTCTTTATTCAGAAACTATTTTTCCATTTCAATACATTATCTGCTGGCAGTTAATAATCAGTGTCTCAAATCTGAATCAATAAATTATTTAAGGAGTGTTATTCAATGAATATTAATAAGTTTCTCAATAACATAAGATTATAAGTCATTGAATAGCTTATTAATAGCTGCTTGATGCTTAACAAAGTGTTAATAGGTTGTTGCATCCAAACTATTCTTACTGAACGCGTTTTCTACTATCAATTGTTTCATTCTTACGAAATATTAAAAGAAGATAACAGAAAAGTATTGTCAATATCCTCGATATCAATTCAAAAAATGAAAACTTTTGATTTATAATAATTAGTGTTTTAAATATCGTTCATGTTGCGTATGTTAACGATACTTTTCATATTCCGTTCATCACTATGGCAATTACATTTGATTTTGAATGAATGAATTTGTTATTAACGATTGACTGGCGCAGAATTCCACGCGCTAAATCAGTTTCTACCAGTACTTAATACCTTTAAAACATTTTGCACGAGACAAAACATGTTCTGAAACATGAAATTTTAATCAGAAGCAGCGTCAAAGGTTAAAATAACGATTTGTTCCTTTAAGTTGAAATTTTGATAAGTCCTTTTTTAAAAAAAATGAGATATTTTTACAAAATCTTAATTTACAAATGAATTTAATTTGTATAATAAAAATTTAGTAGATCATCGGACATGTAGGGTTTCAACTACCACTAAGTGATACGTCTGACCATCACCTACTATTTCCACTGACAACTAGCGCGTGTGATGTTAAGATACTTACTTCCCACGCACCTTACATTCGCACTAATAACGTCACATCACAGACAAAATTCATTAACCTCAACACAAGTAGAAGGGGCCAACAGTAAATAGACCCTCTAGTAAAACAGTAATCACTGCACCTACAGCAAACAAGTTATTTCCTTCCATTTCCCCAAAAACCAACCACAACCCCTAAACAAAATTGACTTCACACCTTCTACTCTCTCTATACACAGAAAATCTAAACTCAATCTGCTTCTCAAGGAACATTCTTCCCAAGATAACAGCAAATGACAAAGAAAAAACACTTCTCAAAACATAAACCGTTCATCAAACACGCAACCAGCAGCGGTAGCATCGAGATCCGCGTAATACAGCACAACACTCGCCACAATTACCGAATAAACACGAGCGCTAAACACTCCGCATCGAGGTAGGGTATGTGTGTGTGTATGTGGGGGTGGAAAGGTAGAAGGCGTATGCTGTAATTAGAGGGACGGTCGCAAGATCGTCGTCGCGATAATCACGTGACAAATGAATTTTTTAACATAAACGGCGAACGCGTCGAGCCCATTAAAGCGCGAGACGACGCCTCGCCGTCGTCTTCGAGTCACGAGGGTGTGTGTCCGTGGCGGTAAGGGCGGAGGGTGCAGCGTCCGCGGGGCGAGCAGGGGTGCCGTCATTGTGATCATTGTAAGAGCGTGCGCCCGCTGGTGTGTGCCGTGGGTCCGGGCATGCAACGTAGGCTGCATGTTTCCGCTCATTTACATGCAATCACGAACGTGCATCCAGACAGCGGCGAAGGCTGTAGACCCTAGGCCAGCATTGTCGGCGTTGCCATGTCGAAGATAGATGATACGTTCGCGCGGCGTTCGCGTACATACGCGCACACTCTGACACGTGGCGCAAGAGCTCCCCGTGTCTAGCTATCATCGGACGGTCCAAGGTGGCTGGTCAGAACTGGCGTTCACGCGTATCCCCGTTTTTCATCCCTCCCGGTATATATATCGGTCGCCCATTAAAACCGTTTATCGACCAATTTCGTCTCCACTCGCGGACGGCTGCATGCACCCGCAGACGGCTCGCTCTCTCTCGCTGCTAGCTGGCTGGCTGGCTGGCTGGCTGGCTGGCTGGTTGGCTGGCGAGCGTGTAATCGAGATATAGGATTATGGATCATTAATTAAATCCCCAGCGTAGTCGGGGCCCAGCGTAGAATCAGCTGCGTCTATTGATTTACACCGCGGTATTTTAGCCGCATTAGGTACCGTTGATCAACTGGGACTCCGCGTTTCGGGTCGCGAAGAGATCGGAGACTTCCCATCGCAGCGGCACGCTGCGATTGTTGAAGTACCGACAGGGCTCTGGCTTCGGTGTGTTTGTTTCCGTTACATGTAGCAACTTCGTGGCCATTCGGGGAACAGCGGAAAGTTCAAAGAGACCCGCCGCAGCACACACGTCGAGTCCGCGAGCTGTTTTGCTGGCTATCGATTCAGACGGCTGGATACGTGCGTCTACGTGTTTCCCACCCGTGAATCGTAGGTATGCAAGTCTACTCTCTCTCAGCGGTATAGAGAGAAGCAGAGTTTTCGATTAACCGCGGACGAATGCGACGTTCTATCAAACCCGGTCGTACAGTCCGTATCTGCATCGGGAAGGAGATTACAACTATCAACACGGCAACACGATCAAAATCATCCTTCAGGCGATTGCTTACTGGGTATATCTAACTCATACTGGTACTCTCACTAGAATCATGTATTAGGCGTATAAGATGATAAGTAACGAATCGATGTCACCCCGAATGATGGGCAGAAACCGAAGAGGATGTCCGAGGGATTGATGAAAATGATACTTACGCGGCTTGGGCAAACGGTGCACGATGCGTGGCGGGCAGCAGCGCGACCGTGGCCGCGAGGAGGGCGAAGCTCCAGGAGGCGGCGTGGAAGGACATCATATTATCCGTGGCAGTAGACGGGCTGTGTCCGCTTCCGGGAGGAATCACGGCGGGTCCGCCGTTCACGTTCACGTCGAGGACAACGGCAAGGACGTCGGCGAGGACGTCAGCGGGTGTCCTGAGGCGTTGTTACCTGGCGCGTTGACCCGGCGTCTCTCTGCGTGCCGTCCGCGTCTCACCCTCCCCCCTTTTTCCTCCTCCTCCTCCTCCTCCTCGTCCTCCCCCTCCCTCCCTACACCCCTCCCACCCGCCCCGCCCTCCTACCTCCGTCTTGCTTTCTCCGTCTGCTTTTGCGGTCCCCGCTTTCTCTCCTACTTTTTCCCTTGCTCGCGATTCAGCTCGTCAGGTAACTCTCTATCTCACCCCGGTTCTTCGCTTCACTGTCACTCGCGTTCGACTTCCCCCCCGGTACACTGTAACAGCCTCCCGGAATCGAATCACCAACTCACACCCGACGAATCGTGGAGCTAACTTCTGCTGGTCCCGGAATACCGAACCGCGACTTGCACCCTGTGTTCAACGGTTTTTTCACTCGCGGGTAGGAGATCAGGCTCTTCCTCTCACCCGGATCTCTATTACGTTACGTTCGACATGTACGTCAGCGTCGCTTGAACGAGCGTTACACGTTTTTACGGTGTAGCCGATGCAGTCTCGGCTGGCTGTCAGAGGGTCGTGCAACACGCCCGTACACCCGGATCCTGGCGAAACTTCACGAGCAACGATCACGACGACGTAGACGGTTACTATCGGAACACTCGCGCGAGCCTCCGTCGCGAGCTTCCTCGAGGCACTATGTATGTGTGTGAATGTGTGTACGTGTGTATGTGTGTGTACGTGTGGTTCACGAGCGTTCTTCTAGGCTCCAGGCGAGTTCCGCTTCCAGAGAGACTGAGCTTGTTACTTTCACCTGGGGATCTTGGGATCGGGACGATGTTTCGGGGCAGCGAACGTGACAGAGGGGCTTGGCGGAGCAGGGAGACAGCGGCGAGATCCCCTTTCGCGGAGGATCCCCTCTTCGTTCTGTTCGTCCTACAAGGTCGGAGCCGCCTGCCCGACGAAGATGTCCTGCCGCAGGCTCCGCTTCCACGGGATCCTTCCTTCGATGATGGACATTCTTCTGTCTTCTCTCTCTCCACACTCTCTCCTCGGCCTGGCACTCTTCGCTCGCTCGCTCGCTCGCTCTCGCACTCTCTCTCGCTCTTCTCTCACGGGGACACTCGGTCAGCACCCGCGCTACACCGCTACGCGCTCGGGAGTGGCGGCTCTCGCGTCTAGCCCGGCCGTACCATCGCGCAAGCGCCCTTCCTTCCTCTCTTCCTGCCTGCTTCCCTGCCTATCTGCCTACCTGCGCTCGCCTGTCCACTTGTCTTCCTCTTTCGCCCCCTGATTAGCCCTCCCGAACTCGCTCCGTCTTTCTCCCTCTTCCTTTCTGCTGCTGGCTTGCTTCGAAACCGCCAAGGATGTTTTTCTACCTGCCCCGCCGCGCCTCACCTGACTGCCTGTTTCGCTGGGAGATGCGCTTCTTTCGTGATTATCGGCAGTTTCATTGTTCTTAGTTGGTATTGTTAAGGGACCTTTCGAGTTTTGTAGGGGTTGAAGAGGAACAGTTTTGGTTAGACACTTTTGGGATTGAATTGGAAGTATAGCGTATGTAAAGTTGCCTAGAATGTTTGTCATTCGAAATCACTTACTGAAATTTATTGAAATTAATTACTGTAGGATTTAAATTTTTTTCATGGTTATGACTGGACTGGCAGTGATTATGCGTTTATTACTTTTTGTACTGTGAATGACATGGTAAAATGAAGATTTTGAGGGCTTATGAGCTTAAGAGTTTAATGCCTGCGTTATTAGCGAACTTCAAAAATTCATGTAAGCATACACTTTTACGAAAGATTTTAGAGAATCCGTATTAAATAAAATTCAATTTTTATTTGCAATTGGATTTCATAAACTGAAGGTAAGGTAACTACATTAAATGCAATTAAAATGTCTATTGTATAATATTTTGTAGATTTTTATACGCTGCAAGCATGAGTTGCTTCATAATATAGTTACTAGAATCTCAATAAAGCTTTTTATATGAGGAACAGGATTTTCCTATGTTTTGTATTTTATAAATTTATTTCTGAAATTGTAAATTTGGTATGTCAATATGTCATTATTAAAGTTCAGTTTGTAAATCGGGACAAAGGATTTCATCAGTCACAAAATTGGAAAATGAAGAATATTAAATGCGTCGGTAGTTATTTTAAGTAGAGTATAGCAGTATTGGTCAGCCGCAATAACCAGTCGCTCTTAAGAACGTATATAGTCGAGATGAACTATCAAAGATAATTTTTTCTGAAACAATACTAAATTCCTGCAAAATTTATTTACCAGCTTCACCACTTTTCAATCTTTGTGCCCTTTTTATATAAATAAAGACGTTTATGAAAAATCAGCAACCATATGCACCATTACTACCTTCATATGGATCTTTCCTATTCCATAATTAGTTGGATAATGTTTCTAAGTTAAAAAATAATTATTTTATTTTTCAAAATTTCACTGCTATAATTAATTTTTTTTTAAAAGTTATATTAAAGAATAGAATGATATCTATAAATAACCGATTTTTATCTATGCAATACTTTGAGTAAAACGATTTCTTTTCATTTGAAATGTTTAATTTAATTTATTAACAAATGTTTTATTGATCTATGGAGTGCGTACATACATACATATGTTTGCTAATAGCTATTCGAATTTTGTACAGAAGTGAATACTTTTCATAACCTGAATGATTCATATTATATTTTAAACAAACTTATAATCTCGACTTTGATTCAGCTATCGATTGATTCAACTTCGTATTCCTTGTTTGAGGAAGTCTTCGTGAAAGATGGTTTTCAAGTCTTCTTGCCACTGCTCCTTTTTATCCTTTTCAGATTCGGAGGGAATGAAACGGGATATTTCCTTCCCCTTTCACAGAGTGAAGTCAGTTCTCCCGTTCTTTCTTCTTTGAAATTATAACAATGATCTTCTCATAACTTTTATTACTGTTTATTCGCTGTTGACACAGTTATTATTATAAAAATTGGAGTGCAACGAAATTCTTTTCTAATGATAGTGTACTTATAGAGAAAGTGATTGCCATGTATCGAAAAAAAATTAATTTCTACAATTTTTATTCAATTTTTCCAAGATTAACATAATTTGTGCATTACCAAGAATAATTCACCAGCCGTTGCAGTTTTCTTATAACTTCTGCAACCTAACTCTTCGTGTCTTCTAGAAAATAAAAGTAATGGCTCTTCTTGTTTCTTTAAGGGTGAAATCAGCACCTCTTTTTCTGTCTCTGCGATTAGTTCTTCTGATATGATTTTCTGCTCCAACTGTATAATTTTCTGGCTTACCACTTGGTCCACAAGTAATTCTCTCGTCGAAAAGTACAAAGTGAAGTTATTTTCATAGCTGTGTATAGTTACTAAATACTGAAACCTTTATTGAATTTTCTATAAAATCATTACGTTGTTTGTTTAATTAATTTTATTCTACTGAAAATAATTCTGATCTTCTAATAAAAATTTTGTACTGCAATTTTTCTATATTCAATTCCTAATACTAAATTTCAATTATGTTTATTAAGAAGGTTTATTAATATTAAACCTCGAGATTATAAACTTTCTAATTCCGGAACTATGATGTACAATGCATAGGGTGTTTAAAATATATGGGGCTTAATATAATACAATATTCATATTCCTCACAGGAGTGCTAGTCAAAAAGTTCTTTGCTACGCACAAGTTAAGGTATAAATAACGAAATATTAACAGTTGATTATTCAACGATCTAGGCACAGAGTTTAAATCCCAGTCAGCTGTGCGTTTCGCCGCAAGTACGCCTACATAGACTGGAAAAACAGAGGGTCATGCTTTCGACACGAACCACTCCATTAAGCTGCATGTTACGATTCATTCAGAGCCTTTAATCTATTTCTCACTTCTCTAAATAATACTCGGAACATTGCTTTCTTTGTAAAGCTATATCTGTTATTTTCATGAATGCAGTAAATTTATTAACATTAACCGTACCTGGAACCGGTCAAATGACCGGATTTAAAATTCTGCGCCCTCTTTCGTTCATTTAACTTTATATCAATTTTTATATTGCCCGATTAATCCATTGAGTGAAAATTACGCGTCTCGCCGTCACGTGCTTTCTATGGGAAACGATTTTGTAAATTATTTGATAAATCCACCGTACTGTAACCAAAATAATTTTTTTATTTTCGTAAATAAATTTAATTAGGCCTGTAATACTTCATTTTCTTTATAATAGTTATACCCTCGGGGTTACAACAAAATTAAATAGCGCAAGCAATTGCAAGGGGCTAATTAGTATTTCAATTTTCGTCTTTTTTTGTTTCTATTTTTACTACAAAAGAATTTATCGTCTGATTTGTTTATTTTTATTTTGTAGTCAGTTATTTGTCTGGTTACGGTAAGAAAAGTGTTGATACGGTTAGTGTTAATGTGTCCTTTTCGTAAGATACATGCATAATATCATTGAAAGAAAATATTTTAGTATCAATAGTTAATAATGAAGTAATTATTGTCTTTCGTCAGTGGTTAATGATAAACTGTAATACTATTTCGTTAAAATTCTTATGAATCCCCCTCTCCCTTTCTTATCACGTGAAATTTGCCTAAAAATAATCCCTACATAATAATTTTCGTAATTTATTCGACACGTAACATTAAGTAACATATGGCGACACAAGTTCAAAATAAAAATGATAAAGAAAGGATATACGCTTATAGGCCCACATAAGGTAGTCTCTGGGAGCATCCGGTGAAGCGGGGTAATTGAAATCGTTTCAGGTGAAGCGGATGCATGCTCTCTTCGACCGCGTGATTTCGAATCGGTAGCTCGAAGCAGCGGAATAAACATTGGATACGCAGTGGGAACGCGAGTCCGTGCTTACCTGCGCCTCTGAACCGGCCACGCGAGCCGTCAGATGCAGTTGAAACGTATTCGATACCTTTCAATTCGATTGCTCGTGAAAACGTAGTTTTCTGGATGCCTGATTCGTCCAAGTTTCGTTTTTTCTTTATTGTTTTCCTGTGACACGTAAAGCCGTTTAGAGTATTTCCTCCAGGACGATCGTAATCCAAGCAATGATTTATACAAGAATTTAATATCATTTATTATTTTTACTTATTATTTAATACTGGATATACGAAGAATTGATCTATACTTATCTTTATCTGTCATTTTGACCGGTTGATATATGTATGTAGTTATACCACATACATATCTCAGAAAAAATGGAATCAATAAACGGAATCTTGTACAATAATTATCGGATACATAAAAATAAGAATTTTCATAATTTTACAAAGAATTTTAAACTAAAGTAAAAGTTTTATGAGCAAATGTTTAAACCGTTCTTTTTGACTGGTTGGTAATATTAATATTATTTTGGTAATTCCTTTGTACATACTTTTAGAATTTTATATATACACAATATAAAGACATGCACTATCAATTGATTTGTAGTTGAAGATCATATTCTCTGAGACAATGTAAAAAATGTGCTGTGTATATTGCCACAGACTACTTTCTCTGATAGACATTATTACATTTGTAAATAAATACTCATGATTCATAAGTTAATATTAGTCTAGTGTAGTGTTAAAAATTTTGAATGAAATTGTTCTAGATTTAAAAAAGGATGGAATTGATAATTCGTTGTTGTATTTGGCGACTCTGTAACTGAAGGGATCAAATCTGTTTAAATCAGACTGATGAACACAAGTTGAACATTGAGAAAGTGAGAATGGAGAGAAGTCAACTCGAGATGGAGATGAGAATCAAATCAAGCTAGAACAGGGAAACACGAAAGAGACCAACCTGTGCATCCCGCATTCACGAATTCAAGCTCGAAGATTCCACGACACTGACATATGAGGTACGGTAAAAAGTTCGTACGGTTTTCTTGTTAACAATGAATTGAGCTCCGATTTCAATTAATATTTCACTAGTTTAATGAATGAAGTTAATGTTAGTAGTAAGTTATGTTTACGTAGTTGATATCAGATAAAATAAAATTATATTACAAAAACGCTCTCTGTGTTTAAATTTTGATGTACAAATCTACACGAACTTTTTTCGGTACCTAATAGTTGGAGAATTTCTGAAGTCACGGATTGATATTAGACCAATGAGCAACTTTTTTTATTAAATTTGATACTTTCTGCGTGTGATAGTGGTACGTCATATAATTAGAAGTATACGTAATTAGAAGTATACGTTAGAGAATCTATCAACTTAAATGCTTTGATCCAGCTTTCAACCGATGATTTGAATCTGCTGGTGCAGATTTGGGTCCATTTGACCGATTTGATCATGAATCTGGCTAATTCTACTTTTTCCACTCAAATTGAGTCTAATTCGGCTACCTCTGCTCTCCATTAATCCGATTTCACAGTGATTCAGATTCACTTCAATTTGCTTTTCCCTGTGCTGGTTTTCCACGATTCGAATTTTTAAAATTCTGTGCTGGTTTTAATCGAATCCCCTTGTTAGAACTGAGTTTGCATTAGTTATTTGGACTACAAATTTGATTACTCTGTATTTATGCCGTACACGGGCAAATATTTTTTAGTTCTCTAGAGAACAGTGTAGTTTCAAAGATTGTACGATTTTTCTACTACCACTTTGTATTCTGTTAGTTTGTGTTAATATTCTTGATAGAAGAAACATAAAGATTACATTAAAAATCTTGTTGATGAGATATCAATTTTAAGAACATTGGTTGTGAAGGATTTTTAATGGATACATAAAAATGTCGACATAACATTTCCTGCATTTAACAAATGCTTTTCAAATAGAAATACAATTTTTTACGTGAATTTTTTATAGTTAATACAAATAACTTTCAACTGCGTTAACTCAACTTACACATTTATTTCATTCGTGACAGCCACGTATGTAAATGTATTTTCTCCATTGTTTTTGCGTAACGTGTATCGCACAGTGTACACAGACCGCGCAAACCAATGCAGCTGGGAAACGCAGACCATGTTAGAGGACACGCGTTCGTGAGGAATCCAAATATCGCAGCGAGACTTTAAGGTAGCATTATGTGCCGCACTCTGCTCCCAGCAATACCATCCACTGCGGCAAAAGGACTAATAAAACTTCGCTATTTACTGTATAGTATACGTTTACTTCTGGCCATTCCTTTTATGAACAGGAAAAAGAAAATATGACGGGTCTGTATTTTTGAAGGCACAATATTCTTCGAAATTGTTTCATTCGCAGCCTCAGTAACTGGAAAAACACGGAAATTACTATCATTTACAGCTTCGAAAGGTAATGCATACTTTTCAACAATTATTTATCTTCGATGTGAATAATAGTTATGTAAATAAGTTTCTTACTTTCAAATATACTGCTATTATTTCCAAAACTTTTCGTATTGTTCGAAACGAAATAGAAACCTATCACATACTATTGTTACAATAAATGTGTTTTTATTTAATATATTGGTGTTGATTTTAGTTTTTAATGGCAAATACAGATAGAACAAGATTCACAATGATATTGATTAGTATATAACAACTGTTTGTAAATGAAACTGAAAATTAAATTATATACTGTTTTATATAAAAATATTGATAAATTGTGATTCCGAAATATTTAAACAATTACATTTTCTATTATTTAAACATTGTCTTCTTGCAATCATTCATTCAATCTTAATCATTGACGTGTTTGGCTAATCCAAATTGGTTTCGTTAAAGACTTTCAACGTTAAGTGAATCTTACTCAGACGTTTCCTTCCTGGTTTCATATAATTCAAGTTTCTTAGCTTTAAGAGGATCTATGTCGAATTCCTGAATTTCAGGTTAATATCATACGATCTTCAGGTATTTCGTTGCTCTGATTCGAGTCCCGCAACTTCAAGTCGATCTGCTCCGAAATCTTCGACTCCTCGTTAATCAGATTCCAACTTTTCACTCCAAGATTAACCTCAGAGGTATTCGATTCTAAATTAATGTTTCATGTTTTCCAGTCACAAATCATATTGATTCATCCATAATTTCACATTTTTCATATTATACACACTGATCGGCATAGACGATCAGATTTTGAGACTCGATTTCTAAAATACAATACTGTTGCTTCGCTGTTGTTTGTACGCGCATCGTTAATATTATGCATTTATAGCATAACCCGACAGCTTCAAAGTCAATACAGCCAATAAATTTAATTTAAACGAGTTTAATAAAGTTTCACGAGCCTTTTATTTCCTTTGGTTCTTGATAGTTCTCTAATTACGACAAGCATATTATAATTTGATTTTGCAGATTGGTTCTATGAAAATCTGCAACTTGTTTTAATAATAACGATAGATATTTTAATTAAAGTAAAACAAGGGCGATGAAAGGTGAAATTTTGTGTTTGAACGATATTGCTGATTTTTCTATAATCTCCGGGCAATGCGTAATTTTGATTCTATCGTACAAATAATATTAAATATATTGGTATTTGATCAATTGATTATGGATTATTGGCGTAAAGTTTTCAGAGTTTAGAAGCAAATATTGAAGACTCGAATTTATTAATTCTGCTTTTCAATGAATTTCGTGTTGTTCTACAATAATTTTAAAACGATATAAAAATTGCTCATGGTATTTCAACAAAAACTTCACGAATACATGTTTGACATCTTGCAGAAGAGTTCTATTTAAAAATCTATCCTTTTTATTTAAATATGTTTTACAAAATATTTTGGGACATTTGGTACAGGATAAGTCATCGTCATATATCAGAAGCTAAATACCTTCATTATTTTCAGTAATATCAATGATATATAATGATATATGACTGATTTTTAAATCTTTATGAAAATATCTGCTTTACTATAATATTAGTTACAATGTATCGAAAAACTCTTCCTTTTATAAATTACTCAATACCACTCAGCATCAAGTAATGAAATAAATGTAGATCCTGATTAAAGATAGTTTACTCTGTGGAATGAATAATTATTAAATCCACCCACAGTATCAAAAATTGCATACTATTTTTCAAACAGTAATTTCTTTTATCTAATACTCACATTTCGAACAATGGCTTCAATAACTGAAATTAAAGGATATTAAAAACACGTAATTAATTTCTGTTTCCTCAAGAAGATTGCTTTCATTATAAGAACATAATCAGCACTAATTACTCGATCAACGTATAAATGATTAACACTAAAACCACCGAGCGTTTAGTACGATTAATATCTAATCTTCATAAAAATTGAAGCAACAGATTTTTCTCGGTTTCTTCACATACTCATTATAGTATTCAAGTAAAACCATTTATTTTTAAAATCATTTCGGACATCTAATACTTCCAAGATATCAATAATTCAGACATAAGAAAACTGAAATCCGTCAATTGAATGAGTATGGTAGTTATATTGTTAACATTAAAACTACCGGATAGCTCAATTTGACCAACTTCATAATGTTTATTTTGTAAATATTTAAATTATGAAAGCGTTTCTGAGAAAGATTTTCAATTAAATTCGTGTATTTGCACAGATACAAGACTAAGAAACCTTTCGAATCTCCAGACACGTATTATTTTAATTTTGATAAAAATCTGGAAATAAGTCACTCTAATTGCTCGGTAGTTCTACAATAAAATCTCCAAATCACGTATAACCACAATGCAATTTCATCGTCCGCCGCAGAATTCCCAGTAGCACCATTCTCGACTGTTTATCGAGACTGTTCGATTCCTAAAAGGATCGGAAAAACGGTCCGTCGAGTGGGCACATTGAATAAAGTTCGAGGCGGGTTAAAACAACACCGTGAACGGTTGAGCAAGAATTTCGGTTCCAATTTTACAGGAAGACCCCTGGTATCGGTAGTGTCCGCGAATTAACCAAGCGCAAGGTTTTGCCCGGTACATTCGCACAGCTGAATGTGCAGGAAGTGAGCCGCGAACAAGGGAGCGAGAGAGAGGGTCACCGGTGTGGCGTGATAGAAAGAGGACAAAAGAGGACGGGGAGGGAGAAGGGCGGCGAACGGAGTCGATATTACGGCTCTCGAACTATTGCTCGCGCAAAAGTTCGTTCGACGGTTTAACGGTGGCATTTCGGAGTAACTCGAGAACCCATTGTCGAATCTTCATTGCATATCGTCGGGCCGATCGATCCTCTCCGCGGCGTGATCTTCGATACCGAAAATGCTTCCTCAAGGACCTGGCCCCTGGCCTCTCCAGTGTCCGTTATCCCTTCCTTCTTACTTTCCCGCGCTTTAATGAATTCGGTCAGTGTGCGGTGGTTCCGAGGATCGCCGGCCAGGCGAAAGTTCGCCAAGCGTTAAAGTTTAATCCGATGCCCGTAATTACTCATTCCGTGTAGATCCAGCTGATTTCTCTGATTAGTGTTTGGATTTGTTATACTCGGCGTGAGCCCCGTTCACGCGTTTAACCAGTTAACACTTTCGATGTCGCAGTGGTCCCATTGGACCGGAACATCGAAATGACTTGGATAACAATTATGATTCATAAGACAACTGACGTCGAATAAAAATGTTCAATAGCGCACATAGCTAAATAACAGTGTTACGTAAGATTTGTTTCTTTTTGTGTTTGTTACAAAAGAATAAGTGATACGTAAAACGCTAATCAAATCACTATAATTCAGTGAATTAAACGATGATTATTTGAAAACATTTTTATGTTATAAATAATATTACTTAGTGACGTTCAGCATGATAAACGTGCACAATAATGCACTTCGATTCGATAATTCAATATTATAACTTTTCTTATTTTGTGTATTTTGCTACTTGAAATTGTGCGATATTCAACGTGTTAACTGCGCTTGACGTATATATAATCCATTTTAAAGCTTGAAATGATACTAATTCTTTCAACGATGAATGATTTATTTTTCCAGGTAAACATGCAATTTTTCTTTGTTTTTCTTTGGTTTTTCATTAAAATATACCCTAGGTGCATTCGTCCTGCGTTTGACGAGTATACACTTCATTTTTTGATTTTATTCCGCACAACACGAGAGATTTTTTAAACTAAATTCCTCAGTTAATAGGTTAATACCACTACGGCGCCGGAATTTTAACAGTGATACCTTTTGTACAGATTTGAGGATTCATCTTGTCGGTAACATACGCGACGAACTGAATTGTGTTACATTTATGAAATGCGAGAAGATGGAAAGAGTAATCTCTGTGAAAAATGTTGACTTTTCTGTTTCTATTTATATAGGAACATTGCTTTGATTGTATGAGTTATTATTAATCGGATGCGTTTGATTCTGAGGATCTTGTACTTCTCTTATATTTAAGGGTGTTTATTAAATAGTATTATTAATTAATACTATCAATTAACACCGACAGAATAACCTACTATACTACTACATATTTAGATCTACTATATTGTTAACTAATTAATTAGTATCTATTATGATATATCATACTAACAATAACAATTATTGTAAATTATATTCTATAATGTATAAGATCATAACCTTTTCTCTATATTTCAAGAAAATTCTTTAATACAATTCTCGTGTCAAGGTATTACGCAGTTGGCACAGTGGTCGCTGGGGAATAATAATATAAATAAAAAATTCATGAGTGTACGTTCATTCAATGTTTAAAAAGGAAATTCAAAAGAATAAAAAATGTGCTTCTGGACCAGAAGACCCGTTCAATCGTTATATGAAAATCTACTTGTCCGAGTTTCTCGTGCCGATCGAATAATATTGACGACATTTCATTGAAACGGATATAATTTTATTTCCTGGAACTTGTTCCATTATATCAACTGATTAAAGCATCGATGAGTTGATAATGTTTCCACGTTGAGTGAGAACCATCGACGTATTTACAGTATCCGATGGAAAGTGTATTTTTTAAATAAAAATCAACCGAATACGCAGAATGAAGTTTTTACAGTCCACTCATTTGTTTTTTGCTGACGTTCCCATGTTTGAGCACGAAACGTCATTTTTTGGAAGACGATTCACTTTCACAAAAAGCGACTCTGAAAATTCATCGAATGTGTGCGTGCTTTATAATTCAGCTGGTGGAATATTAATGATATTGAAGTCATGTTAACTTTATGCGGAATTTATTGTTTTCCTACTGCTTATTCGTTTGGTTAGAATTATTGGAAATACGTTAATTCCATTTATAATCTGTACTCATAAATATTACTGCAAACAGAAACAAGAGAAATTTATTTATTATTTTCCTAACCCAGATCCAACATAAATCATGTTAGATAAGTGTAACTAAATTTCACAAAGGAAAAACAAGTTTCCTAAAATTGAAAATTTCTAAACAGAAGTGCACAATATTTATCAACGCCTCTATCATTCATTAAAATTTTGTCGTTTACTAAAATTTAATTTAAACCATGTCAGTTAAACTTAACTAAACTATACAAACAAAAAACGAAGTTCCCAATAACAAAAATTCTTACAAAGAAAATACATCCCTGTGCTTTGAGTTTTTACAATTCGAAATAATCTCCATCTGCGTTGCACTACCAATCCAACGCATCTTCTAAGCAAATCAAATATCCACCACCATGTCGAAACATTTCTTGCCCGCTGACCGATACGTCAACAACAAAACAATGGGGTAGTTCTAATCGGCTTAAATCCAGGGTCCTCCCTTATTCATATAGTCCATAAGTCCGTCGATCAAATATTGATATAATACGACGTCGACCGTATTCGTCATCGTTCACCCCAACGAATACCCAAGAATCATCCCAAATAATCTAAGAAGAGAACAATACCCAGTCAACAAGCTCCGCCATCCGCGGATTTCATCCCTCAAATATTATGTTTGACGCGCGCGCAGTCGAATTTTCGTTTCATTCAATCACTGCGCGGACCGGTCTATTTTCAACGGTTTCGGGTATTTCCGTGAAAACCCGCCTCGTTGAACTGGTAGAGGAACTAAAAAAGGGGTGAAAAGGGGTGGCGGGGAGGATAGGGAGCGGGTTTTCAAAGTATCTTTGCGTGGGCTTGAACGATCGTTGACCTTTCCGGACTCGTACATATCGGCTGCAGCCAGTTATTACGAGCCGGTGCGCGTTTTATATCCCATGCTTGCACTTTGCAGGCCTAAAAAGCTTCGATCGCAGTCAGCCGCCGCTTAACGTCGAGTATCTTTCCCCCTCCCCACCATCAACCAGCCCCCACGGCCGATCCGACCCGTTACCAGCGGCGGTTCGCGACGCTATTGTATTTTCTAAGAAGCGGTCGGTCTAATTTCAGAACGTTGGGAACGTTTTTCTCTCTCTTCCGGCCGCCGACATCTCGGCCGAGCTGGCCGTCTCTTTTCGTTCGGCGGCATTTCATCGTCCGCTGAAGTCTACTTTAATTTCTTTCATCGCTTTGTTTCTCTTTCATAAACGCGGATTATAGCAGGGGAAATGCTTTTGTCTTTCGTCGCGCTCACTTCTCGGTACATATTTACCCGCGACGGCGCGGCGGGCGGGTCTCGGCTTCGAATATAATTGCGATCGTCGGGGAAAAAGGTGAGGGGTGATGTGAAAGGAAAGATCGGGGGTGAAAGAGAGGGGTGGCAGCGGCGACGGTAAAAGGAGCTGGCCTAACGGCAGTCGAATTTCCGGGGATGAAAATAATCCTCGACTGTCCCGGCTGGGTTCCCTGTAAATTCCTTGATTCATCGAATTCCTGGGGGCCCGGTTCTTCTTTGCGTTCAATCGGTTCCTTCCGTGGCGGCTTCGTTTCCGGTTGTAGCTATCAGACGGGGGATGAACGGATTCGTCGGCAAACAGATTTCTGCTCGATCGTGATTAAAATTCACCCTCCCGTGAAATAGGTAATGGATGACACGATCGGTTATTCTTTGTAGCGATGGATGGGAAGAGTTTCTCGGTCGCCTTTGCGTTCTCGGTATGCTGCCATGTGTGACTTATAGATATTTTTCAGGTAAGCGAAATATAATAGAATAAAATTCTGTTGATGAACTAATTCGAAATTATTTTCATGTTACTGATACCAGAAGAGTGAACGTTTATTGAAATATTGTTTGGGTAAAGTAGTTTATAAAAAGCAGTATCTACATAGCTGCGATGATTAATTATTTGGTCTAATATTTATTTTGTTATATTTTATGAAAAATCGTGTTGTAAACAAATAAATGTTTGGACTGTTAGGACGGTTGCAATTATTTTTAATAAAATATTGTTCAACAGGTCGAATTGATAAAAGTATCGAATTTTAAATTGCATTCAATATTTCTAAACAGTAGAATAGCACTGTTATTAAGAACTTTGAATTGATCTTTTTCAACTTATCAATTTAAGCAATCATTTTATTGCATTGAATAGTCGGAAATTCTTCAAATACGTTTTATTGTCTTAGAAAGACAAACTGTAATATTTTAAATTTCGAACTGTGACAAGTATTTCTATATACTAGTTTAGTATTGATATTTAGTGATTATTAAGCGATCATTTTTTACTTATTAATTTATTAAAATTATTAGGCTATAAAAATTGTTGTTTTGGAAGTTTTTTAGTTTATAGGATGGAGAGAATGAAGTTTGATAAGAATTCATGACAGCATAATCGAACTGCTCGAAATGTCGAAATGTTCGGACTTCGTATAATTCGAACTTTTTTTATAGTCTTGTATTCATGTCCAATCGCATGTACGATGCCATGGGAACTTTTTTATAGCAAGTTCAAACAAGTCAGAGACTACAACTATAATGTATATTAATGGAAATATGTTCTAGTAACTTGCAGGTATACAATTTGTTTACCAAATTATTCTGAATTTTCAAAAATGATATGCGTTCCTTGTTACTGTTTTACATTTATTATATAAACGTCTATAATTCTGCAAAAAATGTCATAGACAAATTTCTTGCTAAAAAAGTTGCCAAAGATTTGCCGAACTAGTACCACTTTCCTATTACCAATACTCAATGTAAATGTAAACGATAAGGAAAAGAAGGATTCCTGTCTTTCCAAAAAAATTACACAATAAAAACACTTGTTACAAAATTAGTTAACACAATAGCTTGACCAAAAAGTCTCCATTACTTTCTTCAATGCGGCAAGGATATTACAATAAAAAAACAAGTGTCCCAAACAAACAGCCCACAAAACCAGCAAACTGTCTTCCAACAAGTCGATCGATAGTACACAGCTCAACAAACTTCAACTTAATAAACCATAACTCTCCCAGAGTAGAAGCTGCTCGAAAAACACGTAGCGACTTTTCGGTGAACTTTTCCATAACAAAGAAACACAATTATGAACAAGTGTTCACCGCGAGGGTGGTACGGTGAAACCATCCCGAACGACTTCGCGAGGGACGGAGAAGAACGGCCTGAAACAGGGAGAAACGATCGGTGCATCTGTCGTCAAATGATAGAAAAATATTTGATGGCCGGGCGGTCGGGGACGGCTCGATAAATTTCTTTATTCGGCCGAGTTTGGAAAATTGGATTTTATTCGAAATAAAGATCCGCTTCGGCGCTTATCGGGGCCGGACGGATAGAAACGGTATCGAATGTAAAGCTCCAGAGACATCCGATCGATCACCCCACCCGCTTACATTCTCGGTCCAGACAGGTTTGACAGGAGCGTCGGCGTGCGGCCGCGTTATTTCCTTCTTAACGCGTCCGCCGGGGACGCCAGCTAATTAAAAGGGAGAAACGACGGCTTCTGTTCTCGTTAATAACCGTGTCCACCAGCGTCCCCATTTAACTCTTTGCACACCAAGCATTTTTTTATGTGATCCACCTAGAATGACCAGACGTACTGATTTTTCGACATTTATCTCAATTTTTGATTAATGCTGTTACGTATACTGTTTTACTACTCCAATATCTGATAAAATATTAGCACTGTGACATATATTAATAATATCTTATTCGATACAATGTCGTTACTGATGATGCATTGAATGATGGCCCATTGTTAGATATGTGAATATAATTTTCTTTAAAAAGGTCTCAAGAGATTGAAATTATAACACATTATTAATATCGTATTATTATAATTATCGTTATTATTACTAATATTATTAATAGTTTCCTTCTGAAAAACAAAGGTAGTTCGTACAATATGTAAGTTCCATGCCATTCACTATGACTTCTTTTACAACTGCGGTCGACAGAATTATTAACACATTCGAGACCGGTAACGTAGTTCTACGTCATTTTAAATTCTTTTGCTGAACACGAATAACGTAGTCCTACGTCATCTCCAATTTTGTAGAACAATGCCTGTAACCTAGTACTACGCCACTTTAGATTTTTCAGAAAAATGTCGGTCACTAAGTCCTACGTCATTTCAAAATCTGCAGTTAAATATTGGTAACATAATCCTATTATATATTTTTTATACTCGAATACATTTGAATAGTAAATCCTTGCGGTAAATTTAATGCGATTACGAACCTGTCAATATATCATTGCTCATAATGCGTTAGACAACGAAAAACATACCACGCTCATTCTATGGCTACGTACAATTCAAAGCATTGTGGTTGATAATAGAAAAATAATATTTAATTTGAATTTGAAAGACTTAAGTGACATTTATGTTGGTTAAATTGTATTTGAAATTTTCGCCTAGAGTCTGATAGTATATTACTGGTTAATCTACTGCATCCCTTAAGTCTTTTTTAATATAAATATATTTTCATTTAATTGGCACTATTTTATTCATTTCAACTTTTCTGATTTTTGCGTATTCTCATCTTATTAAAAATGCTTTTGATTTCGAAATTAATATAAAGAAATTGTTACTGAACTATGTGTTCTTAATTTTTCAATACTATTTTCAATTGTTTATTATGTTGCTATAATATGTATGTTCTAATACATACATATACAGTGGCCTTCAAAAGTTTCCGGCCAGATCGTTTTTAGAATGTTTCTTCGATAGGATGAGTTTAAAAGAATTGTTGTTAATATGATAAATAAGGACATATCTAGATGAGTACTACTAAAGAAACCGTACTATTCTGCTTTCATAGTTATGTATTCAAAGAATAACTAAATTGGCGTGTTCGAAAGCTTATTATTATTAGTTATTATTTATTTCTAAACAAATACGTATAAAAAATAGATGTTAACTTTTTTACAGTATCCTCTAATGCAATGTATCCTTTCTATGTTGCAATAACAAAAAGTTCTTAAATCCTTTATTGTGTAAAAAAAAGTTCCAAAAACGATCTTGGGCCGGGAACTTGTATTATCTATATTACTTTAGTTAAATAATACATCTTTGGAACAACGAATGAAAAACAGAGATAAATCCCGCAAAATCGAGAGTGGGTCACCAAAATCACTAGCGTTTCCTTAGTGTAGCCAGTGGAGTACAAAGTATTAAAATTGAACTCCAGCTTGTTATATGCCAGCGAATTTCTTCCCTCTTTACGCTCGTTTTTTTTCGTTTTGTCGATGGGGCGATGGGACGGGCGCGAGTGGCGCCAGAGGTATTTTCACGGGTAACACGCGTGGGAACTCCTCTATCCGGAACGCCGCGTTAATTACAGAAAATTGAGCACTGCGCGGCTGAATTAACTTTGCGTGCATACCGGAAGAAAGCCGGAATCGAGCGTGAACGCGTGGCTTTTTAATTAAGGGACGCGCTGTTTCATCGCGCCGTCGGGATTTATTCGAACCGATCGTGCACACAGCCGACGGTCGGGGTAGTCCGGTGTGTTTAACAAGGACTATTAAGTTAATCGCGAGGAAAAATTATGAGAGTTTCTGATTATCGGAAAAAAGGTTGGAAACCTGGTGAGTTTGTTGCGATCGTTCTAATAGAGTGTCAAATATAAAATATCGTCAGGCTCCTTAATTGACGCGCTGTGGTTTAACGATTGGACAACGATGTTTGGATCTATTTTCATCCAAATTTACATCGATTTTATTAAAGTTCTTCATTCTTAACCTTTTGACTGTGTATTTTCCAGACGTGAGCATTTATGAATTGAATCGGAATGAATTAAATTACTACAATAAACACTGTATTATGACACACTTTAGTATTGTATAGTTTGTAGTAATACATTATGGTTTGATGAAACGCAAGCTGTCAATTGATTATATTAGATTTGATAAAACAGTGAAAACATCTCATTGAAAATGTTTAAAATATTAAAGACGATCGACAATGTTTAGGGAAAAATTACTAACTAAAACTTTGTACCATCTCAGGAATTATAGGTTATAAAGTCATTAAGAATCTCCACCTTTCGATGGTTAATAAAAAAAGGAAAACTGCATTGGTATAAAAACAAACACACGTAAGTTCACGCATTGAATGGTACCACAGTATTATTTGATTAAAAAGTTTATTATCTATGATCATGGAAGTGTGATTGGCGTGATATATCGATAAATAAAAAAGGCACAAGCAAAAATATTTTGCAGTAAAAGTTACCATCAAGAAACTAAATTATGTTTAGAAGAACATTCACAATATTTCCATCCTAAAATTAAAAATGATATTTAAGCGTTTTATTTCCGTTCATATAGTCGAGTCACTTTCGCGGCGTGTGTACGGACAGAGAGATGTGTGTCACATTTTATTGACTGATGGCTCGGTCTAGTCACATCGTCACTCATAGCGCGAAGAACAGAAAGTAAGTGAAATGCATGGAAACAAGCGCGACACGAATATGAATGTGGCATTCAATGTAAAACATCTGAAGTGGAATCTGTCTTGCTCCGTTCAATGCCAGAAAAAGGAAAACAGTGTTTGGCTTCAAGTTCAGTTGCAAACCACGAGGAAATACTGAATGTGGCGATATATTGCCAGGTAATTTTACGTTACGTGTTCATTCTATTGTTCGATAAAGTCATTTCAACTTCATTTCTGTAAGTGATGAAAGATAATAATAAAGTACAATAATAGATGGTAATAGTAAAACTTATACTATGACTTCTGAAGTGCATCTGAAAATATTGGGGGTATAAACCGCTACCACAAGCGTGATGAGTCGGATAAATTACACTCTTTCCTTTTAAT
This sequence comes from Nomia melanderi, assembly GCF_051020985.1. Classification (NCBI taxonomy): domain Eukaryota; kingdom Metazoa; phylum Arthropoda; class Insecta; order Hymenoptera; family Halictidae; genus Nomia; species Nomia melanderi. Next base: position 4,089,114 of record NC_135005.1, read on the forward strand.
CGGTTTATTCGGCTAAGATACTGGAAAACTGGCTTGATCCTTCAAACCGCAAGGAATTTTATTCTTGGACAATTACATTGGAGATACATACATTGTGTTTGTGGGAGTGACTTTGGCTTTGCGGATACGTGAGTGGATTTATTAGGATTTTAATGTTTCTTTTCTAATCAATGATGTGGTACCTAGTGTTTTCTGTAATTCTAACTTATTATTCTTTAAGAATCTAACACTTTAATTAATTATTAAATAAATGTACACTTATTATAGATATTTTACTGTAATTTGAACTTCTAACGTTTGGTCTGCAGATTTATAATACTTTAACTAATTATTAAATAAACGTAAACTTATAATGGATTATAGCGGATCAAACATTAATATTACTTTTACACCAATTTGATTGATTACGAAACCAATATATTGGAACCAAAAGAAAGCTGTTCGATGGAGTTCAATCGAAATGATTATTCATAGAAGACAGAATGCTTCTGTGCTGGGATTGGAATGAATTGCAGCTATTCTGAATTGTACAAGAGTTGTAGCAAGAGTGCTGACTGTATCAAACTGACTGGAGTGAAATAGTGTTGACTGTAGCGACCAGTTTACAATACCGGAGTGTCGACTGTAGAGAAACGACTATTCACAGAAGCCTGCATGCTTCCGAATTAGAAATCAAACTGCAATGTAACAATAATTCTTCGAAGCTAGGTTTCTGTTAATGAAATCCAAAACTCTCCAACAAAGTTCTTCTTTGAAATCGAAAACATGAAAGCTGTGGCATATGATATGTGAGCGAATTTAAATGATACAAGACGAATCTAAGGGAAATTCTATTAGAAAATTTCGTCTGAAATTGAAAAGTTCCACAAATTCCTCAAGAAAAAGTAAGACTGTGACGACTCTTCGTCCTCGAAATTTAAGAATCGCTCCACCGCTTAAAGTTCTTGACATGTGGTGTGCACGTGGCTTTATGACACGCTTATTACTATTGTCCACAGAAACTCGAAGAAATTTGGAAACTTATTCCGAGGCCTTCACTGTCATGAGCGATCAACATAAATTACTATCAAATGAATCCGCTATCTTTAGAAATCCTTTCGTGTTGTGATCACTGCTCGACTTTGTCATTCACAATATACAGGCTGTGCAATAACAACTCCTCTTCTGAAATATGTTCCACGTTACAATACGCCTTGTATGCACTTGAAAAGAATATTAATTATCAAGAGGTAATCATTTACAGAATCTTAAAACATGAAACCATAATTTGTGATGCCGCTCACGATGAACTTGGTCCCATCGCTATCGTGTGCTCATCACGCGAGCCGGCACGTAACATTACGCGAATCTCCGTCCTCCCTCGGAACCTTGTCCTAACTCGCGTTTGCGAGCTCCCCGTCGGGTATTTATCACAAAACAACACGCACAAGGGCCGCCCATCCTCCTCGAAAAATTCTCTGCCGCTCCATCTTCCTTCCTTTCTTCCTTTGTAGCTATCCGGCCGTTATCCGCGTCGCCGAGGAAAGATTTCCACGCGTTGTCGCGTAATTCTGCGAGCTACGAGCCCGGCGCAGTGGTTCTCCCATCTTCACTTGTTCGCCGAAAGTGAACTGTTGTTCCATTGATGTCTGCGCGACGTTTCCCGTGTCACTCCCCCGGTTTCGGTTTCGTGGACGATTCATTTTCCATTAACGGTGATGCATCGACAGATAGGTTTAACCTCTTGCCTTACGATTTATTTCTCAATTATGATGGATGCAAATATTTTACTATTAATAATTCATTAAAAATAAAACAAAATTCTAGCTAAGGTAAAAGCATTAGTAGTTGACCAGTTAAGATAAATTTTCTGCGTGAATAATAGTAAACGCTTGCTCCGTTATTAAATAAAGAAATCCTATGCGTCAAAATGCTGTTTAAATTTCTTACGTTATGTAACAAAGCGAACTTTTTGAAATAGTTATATTATTTAAATTTCATAGACATTTTTGAAAATTCAATACTTGCGTCAGAAGTTGACCATTCTTAATTGACCATATGTTATTTAACAGTTGACCACTTATAGTAAAACTAAGAACACTAAAAGTAATTACTTTAATATCGTTTATTTACAACGATTATGACAAATTACAAGTAAAAGGACAAGTACAAATGAAAAGATGTTAATTGCATGTTGAAAATTGCAGGCATACAACCAAAGTCAGTGAAATAAATTGTTAGTTTGTACGATAAACAATTAAATTCAGGTAAAAGTATTTCGAAGTTCGATCGGTAAATGCTGCAGCACATTTATGGTGTATTTATCGAAAGATTATTACTTTTAAAAACCTCATTTTCTATGTTTTCCTGAAAAATGGTCAACTACTGATTCCAAATCAATTACTGGTGGCATTACCTTATATTCTGTGTACATTTTTGGTATAAAGTATAATAATTGATAACAAAAAAATAATATTTCATTCTAATTCACAAGAATTCGGTAATATTCATGTTTGTTAAATTTTATTTAAAATCTTCGCTATGAATGTGACATGTCATTGTGAGACAAGAAGTTAATGATAGCGGACGAACCGGGGATAAATCGGTGAGCATTAGAAAGATTTGCTTTTAGAGCTGGATCCCGGAATAGGAACAGAGGATCTCGGGGAAATGGCGCGGGCCAGCGAATAAACACGCCGACTGTTTTCGACGTCTCTAATGGCTCGGATCGGGCACTGGTATTTTGATCGTTGTCACTGACGTTCCTATCAGTTTAACACTTTAATTCCCGCGTTGCCCGAATTCCAGTGACACCAATTTTTATATGAGCTTAGAACTTTTTAGGAAAATTGATTTTCCTGGTGACGAATCTAACGAACCGAATTTTGTTGAATGAATTAGATATGACAGTAGAGCTACCTCTATGAAGATTCTTAACTTTTTAGTTCCTGCTTTATTGAGTAAACTGTTTTAATCAGATGGGAGTTTTGATGTTTTTGACAACGTGTTAATCATTTTAAGACGAATGTTGTTATTTTGGTGATATTAAACTTTCATATCTAGTATGTAAAGTTGCTAAAGAACGGATGTAATTAGTTATATAACGGAAAATCGATGATTACTTCTCTTTTTCTCTAGTATTTTAGATTATTTGGAAGTTTGTGCTGAAGGGATACGAGTTTTCGTGTTAAGATCTATTGCTGACTTTCATTTTTTTCCTTTCAGGTATTAATTAAATTGTTTAAATAATCAAGGAAAGATTTATTATAGAAATTTTAATATTATCTCATTTAATACAAGTATTGTGGACATTTCGTTAGTAAAAGTTCTTTTCTGTTTCCCATGTGTACTATTTTTCCTGTCTTTTACTTTTAACTCTATAACAATTATGTAACATTTTATTGTTATTTTATTGTTGAAATTATACAGGGCGTAACTTTATAACTGTGGAATTTTTCGCATGAAATTTATAAATTTTGATTTTTACATATTCGGAAAGGATTCCGTGAATAAATATTCTTTCGCTGTTGTCTTGCTGTATATTTTTCTTTTCTTTTCTCTTTTGCTCTTCCTAGAAAAATTATTTAACATTATACAACTTGTAAAATTATATACATTAGACTAGTGTAATTATACGAGGAATGTTTCATATAAATTTTTATTGTTCAAGAACATTTCTGTCAATGTTGTTTTCTCAGTTTTGCATATTCTTCTGTTGTAAGTTGAAGCTGGCATTATTGTTCAAATAAACACGTTTATTGCTTTCATAAATGTACAATATGGCGTCTTTTAACTCTGGCACATATTTAAGAGTGAACAGCATAGCTTTTCCAACATTTTTAGGTTTAATGACAAGACAAGTTCTGCTTATTCATTCCGCCATATTTTATGCCATTGTGCGAACACTGTCCGTCGTAAACTTCTGACTCTAATGTTTCCCACACGAAGGAATCCGGGAATGTGAAATTCGGAGAGCTAGATGACCATAATATGGTCCCATTACGTTCAACTCAACGATTTGGAAATTTTTCATTGAATGTCTGTGTTACAATATGTATATAGTTGTGCTCAGCAACTATGTTGTTCATACCATTATATTATATAGTCATTTAACTCATTGCGGACTAGATATTTTGTTACTATAAAGCAAAAAATTATTGTCACGTTAAATATTTAATTTTCTCCTTTTAACTGTGTATTTTCCAATCATAAACATTTCTGAAATCACAATTCGAGATGAATTAAGTTATTGCAATAAACGCAGTAGAATGACACATTTCAATATTGTATAATTTGTACTAATACGGACATTATGGTTTAATGAAGCATGAAAATTATTTAATGAATAAACTTGAAAACGAAGAATTGTCAAATGAAACTGAATGTGAATGATGAGTTAATTTATTATTCTGAGTTAATCTTTTGTTACACGTAACTTCTAAATCATGAAACTCTTTGAAAATGTTTAATGAATATTTGAAATATTGTAATAAGATATAATGAATATGTATTTTGAAGCTGCAAACACTTCGTCACAAAAGATTAATAAGTTAAGGAATGTCCTGAAATTACTATGGATTACGTAGAAAATTGTATTTTAGCAACTGTGAATGAAAAGCATGATACCTCGTCGCCTGTCTCCAATGGTTCAATGGTGCACAAAAAAGCGTGATAATGTGTTCCATAAAAACTTAGTCCATTTTGTATGCCATTAATAACATAACGTCCAAAAATCGTATTATTTAAAATTTAAAATAATAGAAATACTGTCCACATAACTTTGATTGATACTTTGATTCGTAAATGATTTTTATTTTAGTCTAATTTAATTTTCAACAATGATTTACAATTGATGTCTCGTCGCTAAACAACATATTCGTATAAAATATTGCGTCCCTTTAATATTGCCATAAAGTTCAGTGACAATAACGCAGACATTTATCGAACTTTCTTTAATGAACGTTTTGATGAAGAGGTAAATGAAATGGGTGGAATTTTTCCTCGGGAAGCATCCGCATTATGCTCGACGTACTAATATGTCTTTCACGCTCAACTCGTCCCATATTAATGTAGATTTTAATGAACTTTTACGACGATATATTCTCGTTTTGTTTTGTGCGTGTTTCAGTTTTATTATATTTGCAATATCTTTACCATTCCTTTAATAAATGTCTACCATTTGTGATAAGTAAAAGCTATAATTATATTGAAAATATTTTTATATTATTGAAATAAACGGTATTCAATTTCATTTCGAACATTAAAATGGAGAACGATTTTCATGTATTTGTTAACATTTTCTTTCTATAGATTGTTTTATCCGAGTTTCCTCTGAGAAGAAACTGTTCCATAAATAAAGAAGGTATTACGTAACGTTACAGCTATGTTCATTACAGCCAATGGTAATCCTTTAATTTCCATCGTTCAAACTCCATTCTAAATACATCTCCACGAAACTAAAGTTAAGCATACAACTTTCTGCACCGGCGTACGTACATACATTTGAAAACAGAAAGTTGAGATGGGGCGTATACGCCGTACGGAAGCAGTTGCTTAATCCGAACAAACTAAATTACCGAATCGAATCAACGCAACTAGACCCACGCAGCGAAAGCGTATATTTTCAATATAACTTTCGAGTTTGGGAATGATTGCTGATCTTCCAGGTTACGACTGTTTTGTAATTAATTATCTTACTTTTGTAACTAATTCTTTTATTGTTACAGAAACTATGAAGGTACACGTAAAAGAATTTAGTAAGTATATTCATTGGTTGTTGTAGATGTTATAATAAAATTTTTCCCAAATTTTAGTAAATGCATTTTCGTAACTTTTAGAAGAAATTAGGAACGAGTTACTTCCACCGCTGGGTAGTTTCAGCGTTAATGCAGTTAGTGACTCCAAACGGTTTCAAAATTCCTTGTTCGGAATTTCAGAAAACTCCGTATCTTATATTTCGTTTATATTTTCCTGAGAGATAGGTTTATTTTTGGAATTTTTATACAGTGTAATGGGTTGATAAATTCTTTTTATATCGCATCCATGTTCATTCAATTTTATGAAGTACCGAAGTAAAAAGTTTCAGCTTAAAAAATGTTGTACAAAAGTTATAAGCGCATTTGTAAACCTCCTTTAATTTTAGACGGCAGCACGGTGGGTGTTAAAACGGCCGTAAATCATTATTCCTTTTAACCAAGTTAATAACTATTTGTTATCTCAGCCCTTGGTACCATGTTAGAGAAAATGGTACTGCGTTAACGAGAAGTTACATTCTCTTTAGGAATAAAATCTACTTTCTTTTGTTACACGTAAAAAATGGGAACACGTATTAGATAAGCTGCTTTCATACATGAGAAATTTTATTATGAAGCGGCATGCAAAATTTGAGGTCAATTAGTTAGAAGTACTTCCAGTTTCCACTCGTATTGTAAAGACAAAAATATCTTGTGAAAAACGTGATTAACAATTTCTATATTGATGTTGCTGTATAATATTTTTAAAATGTCAATCTATGGAAATTTCTAAGAAAAGAAATCAATTTTTCGAAACTGTAGAACGGTCGTGCTATCTCAATTTGCTAATGTATATAAAAGTAAGTAATAATAACATAAAATATAATTTATACTTGAAAAATATAAATCTTTAGATATTTTTAAAAATTAGTTTTTGAAACTTTAAACGATTATACCCTTCTAATTGATTAAAACACGGTGGAATATTCTATAATGAGAAATTCAATAAGAAACAGCTTTCTCATGAAATTGAAATTCCCGTAACGAAGAAGGAGAAATTCATACGTAATATATAAAATTTGAATATAGTAATAAATGAAATTTCTAATACATAACTATGATTGTATGTTTCTGTTTTAGATATTTCCTATCCAGAATGTATGTACATTCTTACATACATATGTATCCTACAACAAACGAACGCTGTAATAAACAACGTTCTGGAACGGACTAATTCATTATAGGATAATCCATTGTATACAAGAGTAAATCGTAAAGACATGAAGTTTAATTTATATTCTAGAAATATTGATTTATAAAAATATCTAAAAAGATTCAACTTCTCGAATCTTCGTAACAGTTTCAAACAGTTAATATAAACGAATTTCACAAATAAGTTTGGTACAATTTCTTTTTAAGTCTCCAATTATCTACAGTGTCATTTTCTCAATTAATTGGATAAAAAAAGTGTAATACAATTATTTTTTAACAATAAATCTAGAGATTTTTATATAGAAGGAATAATCCAACCACCATAGACGTGGGAAACTGTCATAAAAAGCGATGGAACATACATAGTTTGAGGTAAGCACAAAATGTTTCCAAAAATTGAATTCGTAGGCAATACATTCAAATGAACAGAACTTATGCATCACCTTAATGTTAGTGTTTGGGATTTATTTAGCATATTTTAAATTTAAGGCTTAGCTTTAGGAAGTATATATGTAACGATGAGTGTGAATGAAGAAACAGGAAAAAGGCCATAAAATAAAAAGCTGTAAACGCAAGGTCCAACGTTGAAAGTTCTGTTTGGAAGGATTTGAAGGAGTGCATTTGAATGTTTTGTCAAGAAGAAGAAATAAGAAGAATGGTTGTGGGAGAGAGAATGATTTTAACGTGATGCGTGTTGGAAGAAGTTTGGAGACGTGAGTTGGTCGACAAGGAAGGAGGTTGTATCGTTCAAGTTGAATCCAGTATTACATTTTACTTTGCATTTAGTTTTAATAAACACTATTTCTGTTTTTATTACTTCGATTTTCTCACCTTGCTATACAAGTATTTCACAGCATTATTTCCTTATATATTTTCCTATACTAATGATAAGTGACAAGAACAGTATTATGTGTGTATATATTTTTTATACTAATAAATAAGTCGCAAGAACAGTATTAATTCCCGATACATTTTCCTACAGTAACAAATATGTGACAAGAACAGTATTAATTCCTTATATATTTCCCTACACTGACAAATAACTGAGAATAACAGTATCAATTCCTCATATATTTCCTATACTAACAAATAAGTGACAAGAACTCGAAATTTAATTTTTTTCTCGAAACATCGTCCACTCGATGCACAATGGTCCGGCCAGATTTCAATGTCGACATGATCGTCATAACCGGTAGCGTCGGCGCTATTAGCGGCGGTCCCCGATACGAGGTAAGAGACGGGGGAGGCGCTTGCGCGAGAGATCAAAACTAGCGGGTTTTCTGTCGCCTGGGTTGATGGCTCGTGGCCCGCCTATTGATCTTGGCTAACATTGCGCGCCGGAACGAGCTGCGCTCCGCTCTTTCCTATGCGCCGCTGCTCGCCACGTCCTGCCTCGGTTCGGCTTCGCTGTCTCGCGCTTTGGCCACTGTATAGGCTCGACTGATACGCCAGCCATCGGGACAGGTTACATTTAAATCACCGACACAGGTTTCATCGACAACTGTTCTGACCGACAAGAATTCATCGACACCGGCTTTGATCGGCAACAGCCATCAACCGGCGCCAACCGTTGACCGACGGACACATTCTACGAACCGCGTGCTTCTTCCCGTTTAATTGTATGAATCATTTAGTCCGATTATTTTTCTTATTGGATTTTTTATTTGCAATGTTATTAATAAGTTGATTGGATAATCGTCTGGTATGTATATACAGAATTATACTTTGTATATGTTTAATTAATACTTGTTTTTGTATTATGTACTGAATTGATTAAAATGTGCTATTGTATTTTTTACACAGGAATGAAAATTCTTACATCATTAAACAATTTTATTCGCTATGCGTTGCTCATAGTATTCGATTATATTTTTTATTATCTTTCAGTGTATTTACTTAGGATAAAGTAGAATAACTTTAATTCTTCGATTATAATGTGGTAAAGTGTTTATATGTTCACATATTCCTTTCTAAATTATATAAATTTTAATGGAAGCAGGTTAAATCGTCTATACGATTCTAATTTAAGTACACAAATATTTGCGCACTATATCTTTTGTAGGTCCTCAGAGATATTAAAATTATTGATTATTGTACCACTACAATTATGGAAGATTATTTGAAAACGTAAAAATCGATAAGTAATTTTTTCTAAATACACATTTGACATATTGTGAACTGGGAACAAGGAATCATTTGATACACATACATCGTATACCTAGAAATGGAAAGTATCGTTACATTTAGAAAATATTAAATTTTCTTACAACCACGAAGAAAGTTCAAATTTACACTTTATCAAAAAAAAAATCAAATTTTTTATATCTAGTGATATCAATTGATTTGATAGAAAATGTTGATTTTCCATATATCCTATTTTTCTGAAAATTAGCCGATAAGAAATATGTTAAAACGAAATAAATAACATGTTTTTAACATTTTGTAAGTGGTGGAAATGTAACTGGGCTCGAAATATCCTTAGTTTTTCTAGGGTTAAGAATCGCTCGCGTCTTTTCCTTTTTCGTTGCTCTCTTCTTTTCCAGCGGGTTTTGGTTTGATTAAAGTGGGAGGATATCCCGTGTAGGTCCACTCCTTTGGCCTGATTGGCGTTGCTCCTTTCTTGCACTTCTGTTGACTTTGCATTTTTCCCCTTAATAATAGTTTGTGTTTCTTTTACTTTTTTCAGCGCGAGGCTGGAGCGGGATTAGAGTTGTGGGATGACTCTGCTAGGTTTATTTTCTCGAGTACCATTGTTTACGACAGAGTTTCTGGTACTGCTGGATTTTACTGGTTTTTATGTTGATGTAATGTGTGCGGTAAGATATTCTGTAAATGGTGGTAGTCAATTTCGAGGTGTTTTCACGTGTGCAGATGAATATAAAATTATAGAATCATATTTGTTTGAATGTATTTACTATTTCGAAAAAATAATATATAAAAATGTATAGTGTATACTGCTTAAATATTGAACACACAAATAAGTTGCGTGATTTCTTTTAATTGATTAATCATGTAATTCCTTTTAATAAATTGTTATATTTCATAATTTTTATTGTAAAGTTTTTCATTTAAAATTTCTTTGAAATGTATGCTACACGCATGTTTGTTCTATATGCTTTTCTTAGATGTCTAATACCAAATATTTAAAATAGAATCAACAGATATATTACTTAGAGCTTATTTCCAATGATATAGGAAATAATATGTACAATAATAGTTAAATGGTTTTAACAAAGATCTTCTAAATGTTACACATTTTTTAACTGATTAAGGATCACATAAGGACAGATGTTTTAATTTAGACTTATATGGTATTCTTTTACTTGATGCAAAAATTGTAACACGTATACTAAATACATTCATAAATTTGAATTTCTCAAAAACGAAACACCATACGAAGAAATTTTAATTTATTCCTCAACTTCACTTTTACATTCAAAGTCCTTTTTTCTACGCCAGTGTCATAAGTTTATTGTCCCGAAATAGCAACGAAATTCCTTTTTTCAGTCAACTTGTCTTAAAACTTCGAAACTTTTTCAATAACGGTTTAAGAAACTAACATTAATTTCATTGTTAAGTAACACAAAGTCGGATGACTTCAATAGTTTCAATGAAGTGTTCTAATTAGTGATTCAGGGTTATTCCAACACCTTCGCCGAGTTAGATTGGACAATCTTATTTATGAGGGACACGAATTCCTGGAGAACCGGGGCCGCCTCGAACCGCCGCTGAACTGTGTCGTGCTATATTGCAAGGCCAGGTTAGAGGCTATGAAACCGGGGATAGCAGTTGTACGTGGACAATCTAGCCACTGGTGGGACACTACTAAATTTAGACTAAAAAGGACAGTCGCAATTGAAACTTTGCTGTAAATCCGATAGGAACTCAGTCGCGGCGAAAACAGAAAAAACATCTATGAAAGAAATGAACCGAACCGCAGGATATCGTCTACTGGCACTGTACACGAATTGTAAGCGATTTAACACATAAAACAAAGCTAAAAGAATATAGAAGGATATAGAATTTTTAGTTAAGTCAATCTTACAAATTAGTATAATATCTCTACTTTTTTATTCACTTAAGGTTTATTAAAAATAGAATTGGCAATGGCAGCCACGTATGGATTCGACTGGATAAAATTATAATCAGTTAGAAAGAAAAACGGATCTCAATCTCTGTCACAATATTTATGAAACAAGTTAATGTAGTTGTTCGTTACGTCCCGATCTATTGTACCGAACAGACGTTGTGTTTATTTATTGCCTCAGTTAAATAAAAATTGATTTATTATTTCATTATAAAACCATTAAGTTTTGTTTAGATTCTGTGTTTAATTAGTTTAATAATAATTTTAATTATTATTGATTGCTATTCAATATTCTTTTGAATTCTGAACTCAAGTGTTACACGTTACAATGAAAAAATTTGAGGTAACGTTTATATCACGATAAAAACTGCTAAATGAACTATAAGCACAGTTCCATACATTGCAAGACTATCTTAATACCATTCAACTGCTGTTTGAAGTATATTTCATAAGATAAGCAGATTGTATATAATTTCACGCAATAGAGTCAAGTGACTCATACGTGTCATTAAATTTTTAGAATGATATTGACTTAATGTACCATGAGACAGTCGCTATTTAACGTTCATACTTAATTTATAGTATTTGTGTACTTACTTTTCTTCAAACTTAAATATTTTATATGCATACAAAATTCAACTCTTCTAAGAAATTTGGAACAATATGGTTAACAGTAAATCTACTAAAGTTCCATTTTCAATAACCTTATCAAATTGAAAGCATGAGTAAAATAGGATTGTTATCATCGAGTCAAGTAGAAACAATGAAAATTCCTGCGATCGAATTTGTAAGATACTAGTCGATCGCCACCCAGCGAACAGATTAAGACCGTTCTAGAAGAGATAAGAAAGGAGAATGCCGCCTATCTCTGATCAGTAGAAGTAGAATGAAGTCCATTACTAACTGAGCAAGTAGAAACGATCTATTTTTGATCAGACACGCATGCATCCTAGTTCAGCGAAATAGATTCCGCAAAATAGTTGATCCTTTTGTCTTCCTTGATTAAATTGTTCAAGATAACCTCTATTTCGTAATAATTTAATTTAAATCTTGGTTTAATTAATGTGTGAAATAATTAATGTCTTTATTTAATGTTTTTAATCCTTAATGTCTTAAATCTTGATTTAATTAATGTGTGAAATAATCTCCATGCTTCTTTAACTCTTTGCATTCGGAGAATTTAATATTGCATTCAAAATGTGCAAAGTTTTTATCATAATTAATTTTAGTCTGGATTTCTCTACGTATTCCAGTTAATTATATTTTTATTACGTGGAAAATATAAGGCTATTCTCTGAGGAAAGCTCGTCGAATTACGGAATAGTAACCCTTTGCCCTACGATTTACTTTTGCAGTTGCACTTGTTAGAACTATTTATCGTTAATAATGTACTAGCAAAACAAAAAATTCCATGCCCTTTCTATGTCTAGATTTACTCGAAACCATATAAATTGCTAACAAGGAAAATAAGGTTTCATTTGAACTCAAAAAAGCCAAATGATATCTATATTTGTTAAACAATATTAGAAATCTTCGCTACGAGACTGACACGATATTGTAAAAGAAGTTAATCGAAATGTAATTGCACATAGATAAGTTATTCGTATAAATAAAGAATTATTTAAGAATAATTTATTTGTATTAATAAAGCAGAATAAATTATTCAAATAAACGAACAAAATAACATGTCGATAATCACGATACCAATGAGTAATCGACTACATTAAGTTACAGAGAAATCGTTCGTTTAATTATCTCACAGAAGTATTATATTTACATAAAACGATAAAATAATCTTCCACCCTAATATCGTTATAGCGGTACCAGTAAACCATAAAACGTTACATAAATCTAAAGAAAGTGAGATCACCGTTCACCCGTCGCGAAGTGATTTCAAATTTTCACCCGACGGCACGTGCTTCCTCCCACGTCGTACGATGCCGTCAGAATGACGGACTTAAGTAAGAAATATGTTGATGTAACGCGAGCGCATAATGAATTTTCAGATCGCGGTACAATGTATCCTAATTTATCGCTCGTTTTTTGCAATTTCCTATTCCCAACGGTTTCATTTACTTTCCAAGAGGTGAATGATCATTTCACGCGATAAACTTTCACGCTCGCGTGTGTGTACGCGTGTGCGAGGAACGAAGAACAAGAGCATGGGTGAACAGTTTCGGTTGCGTTCGCGTTCCTCTATGCGGCAAAATTCTTGTAATGGACGAAAGCCTTATCGTACGTGGGGAATGTGCGGACGAGTAAATGTGCCGGTCAAGTAAACAGATATAGTTAACAGATATAGTTCATCACGAGATCCTATCTCGATAGCTCGGTCAGGTGCAAACCCCGTTGTCTTTCCATTATCTATTATGCAGGTAATCGATGAATGAGTAGATAAACTGTGGAAGAGCTTTCATCTGTAGCATACTCGTGACACTTAATCCTTAACGAAATCTACAAGGTGATTCGTTTGAAACGGAAATAAAATTCTTATGTGAAATCTTAGTTAATACGATGATGACCTTTTACAGGATAATTTACATCAACTTCTGTAATTTATGTGAATTTGATTTAAATAAATCACTAGTAGTTAAATCATTTTTCAGCGATACTTTACTTTCTCCCTAAAAGATGGAAATGATATAATTGGTAATTTGGTATAGAAATAAAAAGAGTATTTAATGAAGTTACCAAGACGAAAGAAAATTTATTCTTTAGTTAATCACTTCACGGTATTTTCTTTGTGAAAGGATATTTCGTGCAAGAACAATTTCCTTGAAGCTTCCTAGGTCTAGAGTCCAATAGAGTTCATTACATGGGCCATCCAGTACATTTTCCTTCGTCAAGCACTTCGTTTCACCTCGTTAAGCTAGATGCAATTTTCTTGTTATCGCAAAGAAATACGCGGCATTCTCATCGCCCGCGACTACGCAGGGTCCCTTTTTCGGCTTAGTCTTCCGCGTACGGAGCATTGAGATAATTATTTAATTCTTAAACAGTTACACGAGGATTAAATTAACCCCCGGTGCTGGAAGCTTACGGACTTCTGTTTTATGCAGTATTTATTGCTGGAAACTGCTATCAGTATTTACTACGGCCAAGGGACTACTTAAGAATTAATGTCGCCTCGAGAAGGATAGAGAAATTAGAATGCACAATTGACTCACTAATTTACCTTCTACCCGGAAATTTGTGACTCGGTTGCTACCTGCACAGTCATTGCGTCCCGTGTTCCTTTGGCTTCAGGGAGTAATTGAAAAATTGCTTCGAAGTAACTGTATCCATGGGGTGCTTCGCTGGATTATGTATAAGATTTCTTCGTTTATTATGTACTAACAATAAGTAAGAAAGCAAATATTTTACACAGCCACACGCAGATTTATAAACACATCTTTAAATACTTACTCAAGCTATATTTGTAACTTACTTAAACTATAATAATGTAACAACATATTGAATGTTTTAATATTTCGATAAAAAATCACTACAAACTTTTATCTTGTATTAATATATATATTAATTTGATGTAACAATACTTTTGGTATACTGTCAGGGAACTGAATAAAAAAACAAAAGATATGCATGAATTCTAGAACGATTAAGAATTAAAACAGTGCATCAAATATTTCTGTAAAGTTAAACAGCGATGAATATCATTTCAACTTTTGTCATTATTATATTTAAACGATTGCTTCATTACGCCAGGAATGAAATCAAAATTAACCTTCCTGAATTAAAGTTTCTATTTCACTTTTCATTACAAATTTGTATACGACATAAATTCATAATCTTCAAATTCTATAAACAAAATGTTAGTAAAAAATGTATAAATCAATTAACGCTTTCATGAAATATTTCTTTGTAATATATGTATGTAATAAAAATACAGAATATTGAAAAACTTATTCGAATATCGTACCACACTGTTTATTTGAATTAGTTTTTCAATCTTATGTATTTTTATTTACAAATCTACGTATATAAATCTACGTATTAAAATCCATTCATATTTAACATCGCGCTTTCACTGAAAAACCGTTCCTGCAACCCTCAAACACAAAATCTACCCTCAAAACCCAATTCAAGTCCACAGAATCTCCTCTCCCGTATTTCCCAAAATTTTCATCACAATTCATCTTTTCACCGGAACACTTAACTTCCCCTCTGAAATTATTTACCATAAAAGGCACGCTGGCGATAATAACGGCCCTATTATCTCGCCCAAGCTAGAAGCCAGCGAATAGACTCCCGTCGTAGGTACTCGTAATTTCGCCGCGCGATGACGTAACGCGTGTACGCCCGAAAAAGCCGTGTTTATACTACTTTATCCCCGGGCAGCACGCGCGGCGCGACTGCCGCCCAAGCGTGCGCGCGCGCGCGCATGGTTACATTCTAATTACCGCGACGATAAACCCACGCGCGCGAACCGGTGGTCGTCAGTTTAGGCTGCGGTTACACAGGATGCGTATTCGGACCAATTGACGTTCTAACGAGCTCAATGCATTAAAGCAATTAAACATATATACGGTTTCTTAAGAGAGTATATAATTCTGTTAAAATGATTAATTGATTTATATTAATAATAACCGGCCAATATTGACAAGAACTGAATAAGAAGATTAAAATGAATAATTTTTAAGAATTTATAACGTAACGTAATGATTATTAATAATTCACGACTATCGATGGTGAATGTAATCATTTTCAATACGTTCAGTGTTAAAAGTGACGAAATAATAAAAGATAGCAGTAAGAGAAACATATAAAATAATAAAAGTAAAATGAAAACAATAACAAAATCTGTTAATTACTCTGTGAAGGATCAATTAGGTGAAAATAAATAAATGTATAAATATACTTCAGAAAATTTAAATATTTATATGAATTACATATTACTGGGAAACTTTAAAGTCGAAATGTATGTTGTAATAATAAGTGGTAAACTAGTAAATGTTACAAAACATATCTTTTTTATTAATTTTGATTCACTGATAATTATTAGTATTTACCAATCAATGTAATTATTACGTAATATTAATTACATTTACCAAAATACGTGATTACTATTAATATTAACTGGTAATTATGAATGCTAACTGGATTTATTACACGAAACGTCACATACATAGCGATCTTCAGATGTTCGTTCATCAGAACGCTACTTCGTCCGTATGCGCATGCTATGTAATCACTGGCAGAGGCTACATTTACAACGAAGCTGCGAGATTCGATCACGGCGGCGATATGCGACCTACTCAATTTATTTTCAGGGTATTCGGAGCGTGCGTTGTTATGACCAACACACGTTCTAGTATGAGTACGTCGAAACAAAATTAGCATGCGTTAATAATAACACATATTTATTTTCTGCAGGTTCCTAATGCACGACGATGCATTTCCAGTATCAGTACCGAGTAGATTTTTAAAGTCGATTTTTTTCGGAAACGATGTCTCAAACGAAAAGCTTTCATTCTATATTTTCGACTTATTTTTTAACACAGAATCCGCCTCTATCCGATTGTACCACCAGTTACATGATACCCTGTATATGGAATTTTTAAAAGACTATCTATCAATCTTTCTACGTTTCAGTAACAAAATTATTTGTTCGCAACTTTCTGTCCTGCATGTGAGTATTTTATTAGCAAAACCGAATTGTACATTTAAAATTTGTTTAAACTTTATTGTCAAAGCGCCTGATTGACTCTCAACTTTTTGCATTTAAAATAAATTTCTTTATTATTGGATTTAGTGCCAGAATATAACAAAAGATCTATGAATCATGCAAAAATTGCAGTAGCAATAAAGATTCGTTTACGAATATACTAGTTTATGCATCTTACAGTTTAGAATGATATTAAACGCTCGGTCGTTCTAGTGTTAATACTAAAACTACCAGACCGGTCAAAATGTCCCGTCTGAAAATTCGTATTTTACAGTTATCAAAACTGTAAAGATGCTTTTGTGAAAACTTATAAAATAGACCTGTGCATTTGTATGAACATATCAGTACCAGGCGCTTCAAATCTAGATGAACACATTTATTGTCATTTTTCTAAGTCATTACAAAAAAATCACTCTAATTGCTCAGTAATTCTAGTGTCAAGTAAGAAATCTCTTTAATTTCAATACTTCCAACGTCACAGTTCTTCTAACTTTGTGATATTTCAAATTTGATAATTTTCCTGTACCAAATCAAGTGACGACTGAGGGTCGTCTTTCGAGTGCAAAGGGTTAACTCTCGTGTGTCCCCGACTTAACCGCAGTCTTATCGAGGGTGGTGAGATGAGACCGCGTCAACAGCGGTAAGAAAAGAGGCTCCTGGTCGCGCCTACGGCGGAAATATTAGGTACAGAAAATGCAACAGGCAACGACAAGGGGTAGGCCGAGTATATCTATAGCGGTCGGTTGGTCGGTCGGCCGATCGGCACCTGGCTCGAATCGCAGCGATGATTTTCCAGCCTCCGAGCTCGTCCGTTTTTCGTTTGCTTTTCTTTCCCCAGGGCGTGGCGCTCAACAGGCTTGGCATCGAGCCAACTTTCCGTGCTTCTCTTTCTCGCTCATCGCCGTTCGGCTACTTCCGTTTCCCTTCTTCCAAGCCGGTACAACTGCGACGCGGAGGAAGGATGAAAGAGCTAAGGGTGCACCAACACTATCGACCGTTCTCTCTGCTCTCCCTCGGGACACACACCGATTCTCATTGTATTGTATTATATTTGAACGCATTACCGACACACAGGGGTACATATATACATGCATACGGGGTGTTGGAAAAGAAGGGTACAGAAGTTCAAGGGTATACAGTAAGAGAAGGAAATTCTGAGGGACTTAGGTGCAGAAATGAATCCTTTATACTTGGGGTCCTGGATCAGATCCACTAAAAATTCGTAATTATAAACTGTAAAATTTTGTCATTAAGTATATTATAAAATTTATAAATACGATCGATTAAAGATAGTAAAATACATCTATGACCACTCTTTTCATCCGCGTATCATTTGTTTATATGTTAATATGCTTTTTCTATTAAAATTTCTTCGATTTGCTGGTAATGTCAGTGAGAAAAAGCTTCAACTGTAAAGGTTAACGTTTTGAATGTTAGCAACGATTTTTTGGTTTGGTTAAGAGGATTTTCTTGGTTAAGAAGTTATTATGACTTGTGGAAACAGAAGATTATCTGTATCTTTATGCAGGTATCGTAATATAGGCAACGTAACATAATACACGAAACAGGTGTTCAGAGAATAGATATACATTACAGATTTGTTGAAAAGTGTTTTTAAAATAAAATTTAAAGAATTGTCGAAGCAATAATTTTGTGCTGCGGTTAATAAAGTACTTTTTTATTGTTGTTTATATCTTATGTTAACTGCTTTTACAATTGTTAGAGTGAGTAACGAATTGTTTTCATATTTCTCGTTTCCTTACTTTCTTCTTTTACGTGATTATTCAATTATAATAATATATTAACCAAGAAAATATGAACTGATAAGGTAATGCATTGTTTCATTAAGTAAATTAGCCTTTTTAATCTGAACAGAAAAATTGTAATTTTTAAAATTTTATTTTTCCAACTTATGTTCGTTGAAATTCTTTTCTTCTACTTAACAAATATAATCCACGATTATATTACTACTCGATGATTAGGCTGATAAATGTTTAGTTTCCATCTTTCCTCATCCCATTTTCGATATTAATTTGCTATTTGTCAGTAGAATTACATGTAACCAAACAAAACTATAAAAGATAGCACAGCGAGATACTCTTCTTGCCACTGTGCCGTTTCATTACCCATCAAGTAGTAAAAAGATGTTGCGTTGTGGACTGCTGCCATCAAAATGTTATGTTCCCACAATACGCGAGAGAATTTCCCGAATTTGGTAGGGTTCTTGTCGAACCGAAGAAATAAGAACTTCTGGAATTTTTAAAAATACTTTTATTTCATAGCTGACCGATGTTGATGGATCTGAGCTGGAAGTTGTTCTTCTCTAGTTCCCGTTTTTTGGTATAAGGAAACCTCGGAGAATAGGGAGTCTGGAGATTGGGAAGGGGAAACATTCGAGGCCTAGAGTGATTCGCGTTGCTGATGGGGAAGTTAAGGGTTTAGACATTGGACCATCAGCTGGTTTTAGATACACAAAAGTAACGCAGTTGCTTATATGTAGTTAGAAGCAATTATAATATTATCACATTTGCATCTTAAGGAAGTATGAAATGGGAGGCCGTTATCAGTAATTTTTAAAAAATTGTATTCAAGTAGAAAAATCGCAACAAGTAAAAAGAACTTCGTATTTCAGCATTCTGTAATAAAAAATGAGAAAAATAAAATAACTTTTATTATATTTTATATAAGTTACATAAGAAAGAATGAATCACAAGGATCTGGTGTTGATGTTGATTAATTATTTTATGCAGTAGGATAGTATTTAAAGTGTTGAATGCATAAAGCTACTTCACCAATGATGCAAATGGATTAATATAGATATTCGTTGCAATGACAATGGAATGCGAATGGAAACAATAATGTATTTGTAATGTTAATATAATAATAATAATATCAATGTTAGTGTAAATAATGGTAATAACGAAGATGATAATAATGATAACAATAAGATGAAGAAAAAGAAAAATAAGATAAAGATAAAGATAAAGATGATAATGATGAGGGTAGTCCGAGATATTATCTACAATAATACATAAACAGCTATTTTACTGAGATAAGATATAACAACGATCATTTCTTCTCAAAATCTGAAGACCTTCTTTTTCTAACACCCTGTATAGAGAGAACACGCAGCCAGCGGTATCCCCGCCCCGCGGCATATCTATTGTCGGTCTCTAGCCTCGCATCGGATACATCCGGATGTACTTATGCGCACGTTTATGTGGCGGTCGCGGGTAAAGCCGCGCGGCCACTAACTAACTTCCTGTTACTTGTACGGTTTTCCTCTCCCAGGATTGACCCCGAATTACGTCGAATGTAATTAAAGTTACGCCACCAAAATAGACGGGATTTCATTCGTGAACCGAGGATGTGCTAATGGGGGGATTGTTACGACCGCGGAGGGAAAGCTGGCTGAACCCTACGCGCCGCCGGAGATATGGCGCACGTTTATAAATGTTTCGGTGGTCGTGGGGCGATAAGTGAATGGAAGGGACGGAAAAAGGGGTTTTGAGGAATATATTTATGTCGATTCTGCATCTGCTCGTGGATTTCTATGCGGAAACGGTTCGCTGCAGTTCGAACATGGGACTGATGCCCGCGAAAAACAATTGGGCCGCTCATTAGCCAAATCGTTTAACTCTTTGTCCTATGATTTTTTCCACAACTGTGCTTCACAAAACTAAATGCATACTTGACTGTACCGTTCGTGTTCACTTTTCGCTAAATTAGTTATTTCCCTTTTTGAGTTTTTTGATGTTTGTGAAGTACCTTTATTTTAAATTTGATTTGTGATTTTGTGAAACAATAAGTGGCTACCGTATTATAGTCAGCGCTTGTCATGAAATGGTTGATGAGTTATCATGAAAATAGAGTAAATAGAAGGGGGGTGGCCATATTTTCATAGAAACGCATTTAAACTAAAAGAATTTAGATTCGATTTTTAAACAATCTTTAATCACTTTCTTACAAAATAATCAATATGAATTAAAACTACAAATGGAAAAGCATGAATTGTAATTGTAGCTCTGTCAATAATTAACCCAGATAATTGAACTCTCAATTCCTCCCTTGCAGATATTTACTTCGGAGTTACCCTAATAGGATTTAATACTTACTGTATGTCTATGTTTACTTTAAAAGTTAACGATTGATAATAGAAAATTAATGTGCAATTTGTATTAAACGGAAGTAAACGACATTTAAGTTTGTCGAAGTCAGCTTAATCGCGAATCTGACACGATGCTACAGGATTTTGTTTGCCAAATGCTTGATTGGTTCTTAATTTTTTATATTTAAGATAAGTTTTCTTATTGCTTGGTTTAGTACCACGAAATAACAAAAATTCTTCTGGCCATACGTAAATTGTAATAATAATAAACATTACCTCCGGAATATACTGTTTTAAGCAGTTTTCATATTTGTTAGATTAAAACAACAGCTGGCATGATAAAGTAAATTACGTTTAATAATATTTATTTGAATTCCCATTTAAATTGCTGTGTTCGTTGTTTGAAAAATTGAATTACGAGTTTGAGAGTATCTATGAATACACAATGCTGCTCGAAAGTTAGACATTAATTATTTGATGAGAGGGAAATATGGATTCCCTTTTTTTATGGAAAAGATAGATTTTTAAATGGGATGTATATTTGTTGTCTGGATTATTTATGAAACACTTAACGCAGTGGAGTCTTGGACGTAGCGGAGAGACTTTCCAAGTGACATTAATGTGTTTAGAAGAAACTGAAAAAATGTCTCAATAAAGCGGGAAACGTTCTCAACAAGTTTTGTAATAAATTACCATCGTTGCAAGTTAAGAAAATTTGTAAGTCTCGTTTATTAAACTGTCCTCAAGCTGTTGAGAAAAAATTATAATCCTGAAAGTTTTTTAAGAATGACTCGCCAAGGGAGCATTTACGAGTACCCATTTACAGGAAAATTTGTTACTTGAGATCATGTTCTTTGTCAGATTTCAAAATCGTGATTTTAATATTGAGAATACCCTGTGTAAATAATTCTCTTGTAACCGAAGGATATTAAGGTTTTAAAGGAGTCTATAGTACTAGAAGCTCCATTTTGAAGTGACATATAGAATTTCTTTTCAAAGAACCGGAAAACTATGTGAAATGGAGGTATAAAAAATAATTTTAAAAACATATTAAAGGTTTAAACAATGAAATAAATAGTTACCTCGCATTCTTATTTGTAAATTCAAAAACTGAACAATAAAATCCTACATAATAACAATAAAATCGATTTAATACACTAATTACGAAATACAATAAAATAAATATGGGAAAAGAAAGTAACATAGAACAACATAACCAGACGTAAGTGATAAGATTCAAAGTGTCATAAATCTATGTCATCGACTGTCGAAGTATTAATAATTTTCTAGCAGTAAAAAAAGTTATGCAGTTATGAGTATGTGCCTACATAACAAGTATTAAGTTTTTTTTTAAAGTCCAAGGACCGTGTGCTTGTTTACAGACTGCAGTTACCATTGAATTATTTCAGACCTTTCATTCGAATACATTCTCCAAATGACATCTTTCACGACTTAACTATGCGGTAATACAAAAAATTTTGCTTCCATTACTATTTATTACACTTGCTGTATTTTAAAATATATTTTCTACTTTATTGTATTAAAAGTTCTATAAACGTTTTCCTTCGATTTGTCCAATACTCTTGCTTTATAGGTGAAGTGAGTATTACTAATTAATTCTTAATTTATTAAGATAGATTTTAGTTAACCTTTTGAATGCCAAAGAACGGTACATTTTTTATACATTTGTAAAAAATGCCAATAGCAACATATCATAGCTTCATAAACATTCTACTTATAATTTAATTCCCTTTCGTAAAATCTTCTGAACTTATATCTCATTTCATTAGTAATGAAGGACACTAAATATATAATTAATATTCTATAAAAATTAGTTCAAACATAACATAGAATCAATCGATATATAAACTTTTCCTCTGCATTCATGACTTATAAAATCATTTGGGATTTTTCTAAACCTACGAAAATTCCCACTGGCACTCAAAGGATTAGCGCAATCTATACCAGCAATGAGCTAATAAACCGCGCTTGTTACCAGGGGATCTAATCGCGTCTATGATTTCGCGGTAACGCGTGTTTCTACGAAAGACGAAGTGCTCACGAAACGTCCAGTCACAATTGGCGGCGTCTTATCGGTTGTCTTATCGAGATCCCTTATCGACGAGAAACTCGCTCGACAGGTAGCGTGCTTCTTGCCCTCACCACTCGAAAGTCCTCTCCAGCGTTACCATCGGAAATGGATATTCCGCGATTCCTTAGACAATCAAGATTCCGACCGATTATCGTGTATAATTCATTTCTCTCCCCGCCCCGGCCGGGCAAGGACGGCCGGAAAATCTGATAACAGGAAATTGAAAACTAGAAGGAAACTTCCAATCTTTTTCCTCGAGCCTCAATTAAGAAATCTAGCCCCGAGTGCGGAAAAACGGCCACTAACGAGCTCGATGTAGTACCCGGAGCTGGTTCTGCGAAAAAATTGGAGGATGGAAATTCAGTCCGCTCCGAAGTTCTTTCCTTTTGTAAGTTTAGCCGGCGCGCGGAGCCACGCCGAATCATTGGGAATTTTTTATTGCGACAATTACCGGACGATTACCGAGCTGGTTCCAGTTGTTAAACAACGTCTCGTTTTTTCATTGATGTCGCGGCGGGAATTTCTGGTTTGATGAATGCACTTCGTAGTGGTATATTCGTGCTCGTGCATACATTGTGGTATATCTTGGGGACACAATTGGTGAAGTATTACTCTTTTCTTTCTTCTTTTCGTTAACCAATTGCTTTCTTTTATTCTGTGCTTAATAAATATTTTAATGGTTGTGTTCAAATAATAAATATATCTAACAGGCTTTTATATTGAGTTTTAGAAAATATTGTTTTCTATACGTGCGGAATATTTGGAGTTAATGTTAGTGGAAGGAAGGGTGTGTAATTTAGAATTTTTTAATATTATAATATTGAAACGTACTATTAAATTTAACTATCCGTTGTTAACATTTATCATGTAAAAAGCAAAAGTTGAAGTATGTTCATTGTGTTTAATTCAAAGACCAACTACTTTATTCTAATGCTACTTCAGTCTTCAAATCTTCTGTTACAGGTCCTTAAACCTGTACAGTTTTCGGTAAGAAAAATTACTTTCACTTATTTTGAAGTAAAAATAAAAAACAGATTTGGAATCCTAAAAGTAGAGTCTTTAAACTTTCCAGCTATCCAGAAATGATTGTTGCATAATTACCACAAAGTTATAACTCCAATATCGACAATTTTCCATACAAAATTCAGTGATCCTTGTATTTTAAACGCCGGGATAATTAACCTCGAATCCACAAGTTTCAAATCGTGTTTTCCGACAACTGCCCTACGCTAACATCGAACAATGCGAGAGCAATTGAACGTGCCGCACGTGTTTCATGGTTAACGGACACATTCAAAGACCGTAGTGCGAAAGGAAAAAGGAATCGGAAGAAAGGAACGTACACATATGCGCGATGAAACGGCGGGCCACGGTTTATTCGAAAAAATATCGAAGAAGGATTCGCGATAGATCGCGAGGAGGCGACTTCAGAAAATGCGGAAACTCGTTAGAAGGATTTCACGGTGGAACGAGGCCGCGCGCGACGGCGCAAAGTATCGAGCTATCGATTTCACGGCTCGTCGGCTCGTCCGATAAGGTAACCCACCCCCTTGCCGCATCTACCTTTACTTCATCCCCCCTCCTACCCCAACTTTTCCCCCCTTTGTACCGGCGTTGCTCTTCGTCTTCGACCATTCGACCTTAGCCTGCTCGAACGGTCTTAACCGTTTCAGTCATCAGCGGCGAGGATGTCGATTGGCGGCAGTCGAAAGACGGGGCCGCGCGAGTATCGCCGGAAATATATTGTTCGAATTCGACGTTTAACCCCCTTGCGGTCCGAAGTGTCCTCTGTTCTTCACTTCGGGACTCGGATCGACGTTTCTTCGTCCAATTGTAATTGGATTTGATATTTTCCTGGTCTGTTTGGAAAAATTTAGGAAGTGGATTGATAAAGGACGATATCGAACCTCATTAATGAATCCAAATTCGGTAGCACGTTTGACTTTTTCCGCATAGAAGCTTTTACTTAAATTGTGTAGCTTATACTTTTTCTGTGTGGGTAGAAAGCTTCCACGACGAGGAATTATTTGGAAATAATTTTATATTGATAATTATTAACTGATTATAATAAAACTGATCATAATCGAATGGAAACGTGAGTAATGTTTGACTTGAAGTTCGTGTATAACGTCGCACACCAATAATGTTTGTCCATTAAGAGGTTGGAATTGTGGTGGTGTATTATATGATTGTAATATTACAAATAAATATCGCAAATAAATGGTAAAATATGCAGCTATTGTAATAAAATTAGGTATCGAAGCATGTTCGATTTAGAACCATAACAAAATAACACTGTGAATTAACATGTTCTGGATTTTACACTTTAGGACTGGCACCAAAGTTTCTTTATTCAATTGTAGTTTGATGTAGGTAGCAGTTTATAATGTATATGAAAATATTTGAGAAGCACGAAGATTGTATTATTTATCATTACTATGATATTACTATATGTTCTATTTACGTGAAACTTAAGGTATGATATTATTATTAGCTTCTGTATAGGACCCCAATGAGTTTACAATTATTTAGAGTATATGTTTATAATATTATTAAGAATTTGAAGAGTATTACAATTGAAGCAGAAACATTTTAATTCATATGAAATTTGTTAACGAAAATGTGAGAAATATTATGACATGAAGGTCATTAGGAATATTAAAATAATTAATAAGATTAATTTTGCGTTAATGCTATATTCTACAGAATGTTCCTTTCTTCAACATAATTTAGTATTGACAAATTCATAATTCACTTGAAAATACTCAAGAAACATTGAAATTGCACTTATACGTTCTACGAATATGATGTTACGAATAAATTTAACAAACACTGGTGAAATACGCAGCGATTATAATAAAATCGAATTTTCGAGTCACGGGGAACCACAAAGGGTTAAAAGGGAGACTATTCTTGGAAGTGGAAGGCGAATGCATAATTGATGAAACGGAACCACGCGGAATAGCCGGTATATCGGTTTCTAAATGATGAAAAATGGGCCAAGAGAGGAGACCGGCTTCGGAAGCCTGTAATTCCGGTATTAAATGGAAAGTATCGGTAAGTGATCGACGCTTGGGGTGAGTTACGAGCATACGGGGTATCAAGCGTACCAGAGGATGGCAATTAGATGGAAAGGATTCTAGAAGCAGAGACAAGTTCATTGACAGGCGATCAACTGTTGTTACCGGTTACACTCAATTCTGTTTTTACGCGATAGGTACGCTCAGTACAGAGAAAATGCATTTAAGAAAGGACATACGTGTACTGTACCTGTAGAAAAATAGAAATTGGTTTCAGATTTAAGAAATCAGTGAAACAGTACAATGGACTATATGAAAATTCATCTTACAATTTGGATGATTGTATTTAACCAAATTGTGTAAATAGAAAACGCATCTTTTTACTAATTTTTTTCAAGTCAAACAAATCGTATACAAAGAGAATAATAATTCGCGTTAAATCAAAATCGTGGAATTAAAATTTGCGTAAAAACAGAATTTGGATGTATTGAATCGTGGATTATCCTGTAAGTATATATTTTGATGGAAAGTAGATAAAAGAGAGGGATTGAAATTAAAACATGTTTTATGATGTAAACGTTATTTCGTATATTTTATATATTGTGTTTTAACAATATGTCATGTGCATGATTTTTTAACATACATAAGACCTAGTTTGTAGGGTTTAACAATTTCGTAGGTATATTGATAAGTTTTAACAGATTCAGCGAGGAAATTGGATGCTATAGTACCCTCAATAAATTCGATACAGATTTTCAAAAATTGTATTAGGTGTGTAAGAAATATACTTGGTAATCGCGGTGAAAATGTTCGCATGAAAGCAGATGCAATTTTAAAAAAGGATCCCTGCTTTTCCGAAATATCGAAAATCGCTGGTATATTAAGCTATGAAAATATGGAACGGCGAAGTTCTATATCCCAACGCTATTGGAGTAAATATAAATATGCATCCATTACATCGTGTGATGTGGAACGTTCCTTTCGAGTATAGGAGTTAATATTGCCCGATAAACGTCGACAACTGAATGCTACAAATATAGAAAAATTGTAATTTATTGTAATGTTGTTTCGCAAAAAATAACGTGTTAATTAAATTCAATTTCTTACATATATCTTACTAATTCAGGTAATGTTTTATGCGACAAGACTTCTGAAACAAGATGTTCGTAAACTAAACACATTTTCAATGCAAATATGCAATTTATCATTAGCATATATTCCTTATAGAACTTTCCTTATACTTTTTCATTATTTTTTAAACCTATGATACTAATGTTGGTTGCATATATAGCTCGTACTGCTATAGTTGGTACTATTGTGTAAATAATCATGTTTGTTTTTTCAGTACGATATTCTTTAACGATGACGCATAGTCAAGGAATAAAAGAATGAATAACTGTATAGCTCTTTACAATGTTTCTGATTTAATGTCGACACAAAGTCTAATTATTCATTCCGTCATATTTTCTGCCACTGTACACAGTTCATCATAAACTTCTGACTCTAATGTTTCTCACACGAAGAAATCCAGGAGTGTGAAACGCGGTCAGCTAGATGGTCATAATATGGTCTCGTTACGTCCAACTCAACGATTTTGAAATTTTTCATTCAGTATCCGTGTTGAAATATATGAATAGTCGTTCTCTGCAACTATCCTGCTACTATAGTATCTCTCAACCAGTAAATGGTGTACTTTCTAAAAAATCTGATCATGTGTTTTATAACAATTCTGTGTCATTTCGTCTATTTTATGTATCATGAACTTATTATTATTTAACCCTTCGCACTCCGAGATACTTTTACATTTTCTTTTTTATAGTTTTCAATCACTTTCAGTGCTTTATTTGAAATCTATTTCGAAAGACTTGATAGGAAACAGGGAAAATAATTCTCTTCACTAATATTATTGAAAATAATATAATAATAAATACAAGTTAAAAATGTTTCAGTAGAGAAGCACACTTTTAAGTAAATCGCATATCGAGTCACATTCAACATAGGAGTGGAAAGGGTTAAAACTATTTAGTATTATTTAACATTTGACATAAAATAATTGCTGCCCACTCTCTTTGCTTTCCAATCAATTTAAGCTACAACAGATGTTTTATTTTTTAACAATACATGCTTTTAAATTTATTTAATCGTGGTGTATAAATAACGTTGCATCTCTAAAGAACTCACCTATAAAAAATATTACATCACATTGATATTGCCATAAACTGCAACGACAAAAATGCAGACGTTTTTCGAAGTCTTCACCATGAACGTTTTAATGAAGAGATAAATGAAATGGATGAAATTTTTCTGCACAGAACATTCTCATTATGCTCGACATATTAATTCCACTTTCACGTTCAAGTTTCCCCATATTAATTTAGATTTTTGCTGCAGTATACCTTCAAATTGCTTGTGTAACAGTTTTAGGTTTCACAGATTTCTTCGCGTCAACACTGCCAGTTTAACTAAACGTTCTAATAATATTTGCGCGCACGGGACGTGATAGACAAGTACGCTCAGGAAACATTTCTCTGTCTGTCTGACGCGTTTCCTTTAGACACTGTCGACATTCACTGTAAATGAAAATCGTTTCAATTTTCTCTTGTTCGGAGCAACGTACAGTGAATCGTTTATCGATACATTGATAGATAACATTGTGGTCGTTGTGGAGCAGTAATAAACGTGTTATTTGTGCTTCTAAATTGATTTGCGTTACCATTAAGACCTGGAATCTTGATAATAAAAACTTTCAGAAATATATTACATGAAATCTATGTCTTTAGAGTAGTAAAAATACACATATAAAAAACACCACACGTGCAAAGTATCATAGTTTATTATAAAATAGAAGACCATCTAACTTTACATTAGATTTAACAGAAATCTCATGTTTTAACAGTATTGATGACTGGTTACAAATGGAAAATTGCATTTGAATTGCATAGCAGTAAAGTAAAAGCACCAGTAGTTGACCAGTTAGTAAATTTTTACTCCATGAGTAAAAATGCTGTTTGAACTTCTTACATTATGTAATAAAGCGAACTTTTTTGAAACAGTTATAGTATCCAAATTTTATAGACGTTTTTGAAAATGTCTTACTTCCACTCCACAACACTTTTCGATACAAAGAATTGCCCAATTTTGATGATTACAGTATTTTGAATAAGGGTTCGTTGTTATTATTATTATTATTCCTGTCATTAATAATTAATAATAATAATATTAATAGGTATTAATAATTACTAATAATATTAATAATAATAATAATTATTATTATTATATTAGTCTACATATCTGAACAAACACTTTCTGCATTATACTTGTTCATGTGATTATCTTCTTCTTATCTTCCAAGAGGCATTCCTAATTCAGTTGTTTCACGAGGATTTTGCTAACTAGAGGTTATTTTAATTTCTGTCCAATAAGAGACAAGGAGCTGGATCATACTTCCCAATGGAACAAATTATCCATTTGTTAGGTTAGGTGAATTATTCTACTTGTTTCATTGCTTCACTCACTGAAACGGACTAATGTTTAGTCGCATATCCTATCGATTCTACTTACACGAAATGAAGATAGCGCTCGTCGCATTTGTCTGACAAAAGCGTATCTATTCTACTTGCGTGATCGTGAGTAGTACCTACTCTGATAGTCTGACAAGCGGTAGTACCTGTTCCACTTGCCAGACTAGGAATGGAACTCATTCCTTTTGTGAACCTGAGTTATGTTGATTCTACTGTATAATCTTGAGGAAATAATTACTGTACATTTTATCAAATGAGTTTCTAATGCGACGTTGCCTCCTTGATACTTCATATATGGACCATTTAAAGTTTCGATAGAAACTATGAAAACTGTTAAATTGTTATTTAAATGTTATTAAAAGTGAAATTTTTATTTTTAAACAATTTCGAATTCATATTTTGAAATATCCTTCTGCTTTGATCAATTAAAAACATGAAATAGTTAATGATATTGTATGATTTATGTTTGTGCACGCTGTCCAGGCAGTATTAGTGGACGTGGCGTAACACTTTCACACGCCGAATTAACCTTGTGTGAAATAGTTGTGATGATGAAAAAAGGCTTCTCCTTTTCTCGTTCGAAAGTGGACTGTATTTGTTGAACAATGAGTGAAAGGAGTGTGTATGTATATACAAAGATGAAGTGTGTGTGTTGTCCAGTGAGTACAGCGTGATTAGTTATAAACTTGTGTTGTCTATATGTCTGTCTCCATGTCTTTCTCAATGTCTCTCTATATGTATATATATATATATATATATATATAAATACTGATGTAGGGCGGTGTCCTTAGTGACAAATCAAGAGGCTAAACGATCCGGGTGTTGTTAATTACAGTTTTTTAGCCTACGCCCACATTACTTGTAGTGGAGGTAGGGAGTACGTCGTCCCTTCTGACCTGCAAGGGTACCGGTGGCTGTGCGCTCGGGGTTTAAGTGGTTGAGCTGCCGTTTTTTTTATGATATGTCAGCTGCTGGTCATTTATGACATCGGATGTAAAAATGCAGCTAGCAATAAAACGCTTCCAAAATTTACTTATACTGTGTTTAGACATGAGTGATCATAATTGGTCATACCATAAATCTTTACGCACCGATTGCTGTGTCTCAATCAAATAAACCGTGCCAGAACAATTTATTATGTAAAAATCATTTATTATGCAAATTTTATTTATGGATTGAAATAAGAAAATAAATCTGCATGATTTGATATAAACTTTCTATTTACAGATAGTTTGCAATTTATATTCTAAAATATGTTTATACTTTGATCAGTTGATAATTTGACAATAGATGATTTATAATTCTCAACAACTATATCAGTACAGTTAATTCTTTAAAAAATAACTTATTTATATTGTAAATCATACAAATATGATTAATCTCGGTAAACTTCATTAACATTGTTTTAATTAATTGAAATAGTAACCTTTAAATATCTCTACACAAGGAAAAATGAACTTACACCATTTACACAATAAGCATAACATGTTAAGGCCACTTACAGCCTTACCGTTTCGTTCGGGCCCTTAAACCACCGCAGTTTTAGTTTTGTATACACCTTTGATCTTTTCTAAGACTTAGCTGTACATTTGGTAGTTTTTTCGTAACAATAAGAGCCTTCGTCCCGTCGCAACTTGCAATCGTCCTTACGATATTACGAGAAGGGACCGTGGCAGCCATAAATCCCTGAACCCATAAGGCCCGCGATTCTTGCTGTAGATTTTCCTTGTCTATTGTTCACATCTGGCGTCCAGTCACCAGCATTTTTAACTCTCTAGCCCGTCTGTTAGCATGTGTTATTAAGGCCAAAGCGTTTCTTGCTTTTACCTGCCACAGTCGACGATTGCAAACGGGACGAATTATTTATGAACATTAGCAGCTAGGAAGACCCAAGAAGGGAGGGGACTGTGTCTCCCTTCCACAACCATCTAGATCTAAAGGGGCCAACCAGAACGTCTTCACCCCCGCGAAGACGACATTGCGGAGGTGTCGTCGAAAACGATTCTGGGAGGTCCAGTCAGTTGGAGAAACCAGTTAGACAAGTATCAACTCAAATAGTACATAGCACAGAGTACGGAGTAGGAAGTACGGATTACAAAGTATCAAGTAGCAATTTCGATCAAGCACATAACACTAGAGTCAAAGTCCACTTCACCTCCTCATTTCTAAGTTTTGTTCCCGATCATATCGGGTGGTCCTTCGAACCGTACAAGTTTTATTAGTCGGCACACCACGTGTAAAATTCAACAAAGCTCGACCACCATTACGGTAATCACGAGTATTAACACATAACATAATAAACTTTAACATCACAAACTTTATGTTACTGCGTACAGTACTTATTACAAAATTCTTTAAAAATAGTTAGACTGTCAAATATTAGAATCTTATCAAAAGATTGTGTCTTTATATTCATATATTGAGAATGGTATGGAAGCTAGATGCACCCTCAAAATATTTGCCAAAGGTTTGACCGTGTCTGCTGATATCTCGACCTAGTTTGTCTCCGTGAAATATCACTGTCGTGTTTTCAATGTGTCTGTCTTTATTTCGACCAACCCTAGATATACTTATTCTATATATACAGTCGCGCCATAAGGTCTGTTTCTCGGGAAACAATGTTTTCGTTCTATGAAATCTTGAAAATCGACAGCTGTTATTAGTGAATTTAAAACATATTGTATTGTTAGCGAAATGGTTTTACAGGAACAAAACATGCCACGTTCAAATTTAAACAGTGTAATTGCCGTAAATCTCAGCGCCATATGAAGTTATTGAAAGCAAGTTAAGCAAATGTGTTAGAGTTAATGATCATAAATTGAGTATAGAAATTTAGACAGTTGTGAACGTATACAAGATAATCACTCTAATAATTTTAATACTTTTTTATTTGTAATATACTTCAAAAAAAGACTTAAAAAGATTTTAAAAAGATTTTCTATTTCTTGAATTATGTCTTGTTCGACATTACCTTCATTGAAGACAGAACTTGTGACACTACTGCGTATAACGAAACATTTCAAATATTAGTTTACAGCATAGAAAATTTCATTTTAAAATATAATGCTCTGTTTGGTTCTTCTCATCCATCATCATTTTCATCTAACAGGACACGTATGCGCGGTATGAATCAAATCTTAACACGGCGGCCGCTAAACCTACATCTATAAAGATAATACAAGTTTGAAACAATACATTCAGTGAAAGAGAAGTCAAGATTTTATATAATTGCCTCCGCAAACTTTCTTGTTGAAATGTTAATAGGCTCCAATAAACATTAAATCACATAAGACATATTATAGTAAAAATTAATTTTTAAGTCTGCATGAAGCATTGCGTTTTCTTTATTTTGGCTTAATTAAAGTCTCCTTGCTTTTTTTAAGCGGCGTTTACTTTCTTCCACAAGTGATAACTTTTTTAAAGTAATAATGAAACAACTTAAGTGGTGGTAGAAAGTTGTCGAACAAAACGAGCAACGCAGTTTACTAAAGTTTCAGTTAAGAGACTTCACCGCTGTAAAGATTTAAAGAGAACTAAATATTAAACATACCAGTTGCATATTCCATAGATTGATTTGTCTATATCTTAAGAGCACAATGTATATTTCTATATATATAAATATTTGCTAATATTAAAATTGACTATCAATACCAAAAATAAATTATTAATTCTTCTCCATGATCAAACTTGACACTATGACTTCTCATTATCAACAAACCAAATATAAATTATATAAATTACATAAATTATAAACCCACGAAATTCTAAATATTAACCATAAAATAGCTTAACTTTCATTCCATAAATCTTCTCACAAGTAACATTCACCATTCCATAAATTAGTAATTCACTTCAACTCTGATCGGCACAATAATAAATATTATTTCAGGTATATTATCACGCTATCAAATAACATTTACAGTTTCCCCGTCTTCAATGGTAAAATCGAAAATCCGTCAAATTGACGTATTCCCTGAATCGCATGTTAAAACGCGCGAGAATATTTTCCGTCGAATCCGATCGGTCTGACGGCGCACGGCGCGGTCAAAGCGTTGGATAAAGAAACCCATCGATTCACACGAGACCGTTCAATCTGACAGGTTTTCCCTTCTTTCGGTTGCCGGCATCGGCCCGCCGCTCGAAACGGCTAGAATCTACTTTTAGCCCCCGGGGGCAGCAATTTGACGATGGTTATCGCGTGATATCTCGAAACACGAAACTCGTCAAAACGTTCCGTGTTGCCGAGCGTCCCGTACATGCCCGTGACGTTACATGCAGCCAGGCGGTAGCGCTCTAAGCTCCTTACCTGTCGCGAAGTTAGCTTTCGCGAAAATGCCATCGGATTACCTTGCGGCCATGTACGTACGTACAGGAACAACGGTCGCGTATTTTAAAGGGGAGGGAACTGAATACCAAACCGTTGGTGGCGCCGTCTCACCAGGACACGTCGCGCACTATACTTTTCAATGGGATTTAATCGGGGTATTAGCGCGGCCGACGTTGTCTCTCTTGTTTCTTTCACATGAACACCGCGAGGATTGCCGAAAATATTAGGTTGTAGATAGAAGTGAACTGTTATAATGTAAGCTGCTTACTGACCAAATTAACTCCAATTTTTGAATTTTTGAAAATGTTATCATCAACGCACTTCATTGACTCTGAATGTTTTATATTTAAAATAAATTTCGTAATGACTGTGATAAACATTCTTTCAGCCATGTAAAAATTTCAATAATAAAAATTATTGCAATGGCATATATACTATTTTATACATTTGAAATATTTGTTAGATTAATGCTGTACTTGTAATAACAAAGTAAAATATGTTCTGTAATGATTATCTGATCTTCCTTTTAAAGGGAAATTTTAAAAATCTTACTTTTTGTTTTGTGTAGTTAATTTATTTGTCTACGAGTGACTCATGTAGAATACTTCTTTTATGCATACATTCTACCTATATGCAATGGAACCTCATTCATTTATTCAAATTCGGTACCATGTTTTCTTTTTCCTGTGTAGAAGCTTTTACTTAAACTCTGTAGCTTTCCCTTTTTCTGTGTGGAAAGAAAGCTTCCATAACGAGGAATTACATGGCAAGAATTTTATATTGTTAATTATCAAATTCATTATAATCAAATTAATTGAAACATGAGTAATGGTTGACTTGAAGTTCGTTTATAACGTCGCAGACCGAGAATGTTTGTCCATTAAGGAGTTAAAATTGTGATTATATATTATATGATTGTAATATTACGGATGAATATAACGATAAATGGTAAAATATGTATCTATTGTAATATAATTAAATATCGAAGTATGTTCGATTTAGAGCAACAAAAGAATTAATTTAGAACACTTTGCGAATTGATATATTCGAAATTGTACACTTTAGAACTGGCACCAGAGCTTCTCGAAGATTGTACTATTTAACATTACTTGAAACTTGAAGTATGATATTATTATAATTAATATTAAACTAATTAATAAGATTAATTTTGTATTAATTTTACATTGATTTATATGTATTTTAAAGGGGAAGGAATTGAATACCAAACCGTTGGTGGCGCTATCTCACCAGAACACATCGCGCACTACACTTTTCAATGGGATTTAATCGGGGTATTAGCGCGGCCGACGTTGTCTCTCTTGTTTCTTTCACGTGAACACCGCGAGGATTGCCAAAAATATTAAATAGTAGAGTGAACTGCTATAAAATAGAATACTGTTCTTTTATGCATACATTTTACCTGTATGCAATAGGCCCATACAAATTTAAATATTATAGTTTCATAGGAAATTTTATGCTCTTTTGATTGACAGCAATCAAATTTAAAATATCATAACAGTTTAAAGGGTTCTTATTATTTTTACTGTAGTGTTCGTTTCTCATATTAGACCCGTGCTTTTAGCATTAAATATGGAAATGATAATGGCAGTAAAAATAATAATAATTTGGGACAATGACGAAAAGAAATTTGCAGTGTATTATTGTGCAATAGGGCATTTTGAAACATTCATGAACGATGAGATATTCGTTTAGGAAATGTTATTAGACCATGGTTTATGGACAAGCTTTCATCACCAGGAGAGGAAACACAGGAGTTTATAACCTTTGTATATAGTTATTGGTTAAAAGAAATGGCAAATGTAAGTGATGAATTAAAGTGAATCCAATTAGGTAGTTTATTTTTCAATATACTTATTCCATTTGACCCTGCTACGATCGTCAACATACCTATGCATTTGCAATATTATTAAACGAAATATAAAAATATAGACTAGCAACGTATTTTCCGATACCACTTTTAAATTGAAAGTATTCTTAACAAAATTAGAATACGACTAAATCCAAAAAGATGAAACGAACAGTGCCAGACAGTGATAAAAAAAGGAAACGTGATTGGGTCGAAAACGGCTCGAAGAATGTGGCAAGCATTAAGTTAAATACTTATACTCCCGAAAATAAATAGCAACAAGTTTACGTATATGTAAATTCCGTATAAACATAGTATTATATTTATGAACAATTTAGTATTTTCAGGAACCTTTGTAATGCCTACTGTACATGGGCTTGTGTCACTGTTATTTCACTGCTTCGTTAAATAGATAGTACAGCAAAAATGTTAATATCTGAATATATGTATGTTATGTTTGGTATTTATTTTAAAAAAATAATATGGTAGAATTAAAGTTACCCAAACAGAGATAGTGGCAGATAATTGGAGTACCCCAATGAAGTGATAAAGACGACAAAAGTAATTTAAAAAACAATTCTGGTAATGTAAGCGGAATAATCCGCACACAATAACTGTTTTCTCACCACCAAAGGCGGAACATTTCGCACGCAATTACTCTTACTTGCTTATGTGTTACTCAGCTATATCGGTCGAAACAGATTAATTTCAATTAAAAGCTTCACAGAATTTCAGTTGAGCATCTCAGTTGATTTGTAAAGTAATTTACAACGAAGATGCAAATGGGTTAAAATATCAATAATTGCAAGAGAAGAAAACTGGAACCCATAACTTTGTTGGGTACGGTAGTTCTAGTGTTAATACGACATTCCAGGTAATCATAACTTCACCGGAATCAGTCGAAGTCGCTTTCGCGCGTGTTCCTACAATGTTCGAGGAATTGTTCCGGGGGGTTAGTATGTAAATGAAATGGAATTCGTAATCTATTAAAATCAGCAATATTTCGTGATACCTTTTATTCGTCTGACACGCTTTCCTAATTTAATATTCAAAGAATTATACGATTTAACCCCCGATACTACAGTAAAAATGCGCAATTTATTGCGCGATGGGAAAAGGGGGTCAAACAATTTCTCATGGCGGCGAAAAAGCCGATATAGCTTGAATATTCACTACACAGTTTAAATTTATTTTATTCGTTTTCGTTGCAGCTCGCTCTCGCTCTGACCGACGTTACAAAAACTATCTGCCGCGGCGCGGGTAATGAGCACTTTAAATACTCGGCGCATAATTCACGCGGAACCCGTACACACACGCTAGGGGTCAAGCATTAATAAGTTAGACCGGGGGAAGGAGGTGTGCCAACTTTGAAGGTGCTTACTTATTTTTGACCGAAGGTTGAGAAATATAAACCGAATTATGAAAGAACTTTAAACTTCTTCAAGCAACGCTTAAAAAAAAAATTCTTTTACTTATGCGAATTAGCTAATGGTGAATGCACGCACTCTTCATTTTAATTCATTTTTATCCACTTAATAACTATACTGATACAATTTTGTGAAATATCGTATGAAATCTGCATTTCTACGTTATTATGTGGTGGCTAAGTACCTCCATGTAAAAGGAACCCTTGTGCATAAATAAAATGAAAAAGAAATTAGTCCTTTCATTCCGAGACATACTCACAGAATTTTTAGATATACTGCACACAGATTTTAAAGATCTAATTCAGAATTATGTATTTTGAGAGAAATTGTTCTGTGTCTTATCCCTCAGAAATTGATAAAGATAAAACGCTTAGAAAATTTATTTACTAACAATTGTAGTTATCCTTTAGCAAATGTAAATTAAATTAAAAGTTATTCAAATACTTTTAAATGTCTATAATGTCACAGGACGATCATAAAAATCATAGTTAACAAGCAACAAACTTTTAACACTAGAATTTGCAATTATTGATATCTTAAAAGTGTTAAATATCCAAAATGGTTTTCAAAATAAATAGTTTCACCTGAATACTACAATGAATATATAAAGAAATCGGAAAAATGTATTGTTACAATTTTTGTAAGGATTATATATTAATTCTATTGTTTTATAACCAGTTATTTGACTAGTTACGGTAGAAATAGGTATGTATTGTAACTAGAAAAAGTTCATGCGATTTTGAAGTCCGGTTTCAATCAGTAATTCACTAGCTTAATTAATTAAATTGGTATTAGCAACAAGTTATGTTTGTGCCGTTGCTATCAAATAAAATAAAATTATTTTACGTCCTTTGAGTTTAAATTTTGATTTAAAAACCTACGCAAACTTTTCCCGATATCTAACCTATATAATTTTTGTTAAAAAATTAGGGCTAACTATAATTTTCTAGCGGAAATGATGGAAGTAACAGTCCTCAGTGTAATTATGTGGTAAAAATTTTTATTAACTACTCCTGGATGTACATGTGCATTGAATATTTCCATAGTAATAATATGCTTATTATTACATGTAATGTTCTATTATGGAGAGTTCATTGTCACAGCAGTACCCCACTGAAAACATCTGGAGTTTACTAAAAACTCTTACGCATCACTTACCACTACTGTAGGAGATTTAAATGCAAAACTTGTTAAAATTTTGGAAATCTCAAAGTCAGTTGTCAAAAAGGGTGAACCCTATAATAACAGCAAAGGAGGGAAATACAAATTACTAGTGTTCATTTATTTAATATATATGTATTAAGTTGTGTAATATGAAGTGTCAGATTTTGTGGAAAAGAAGGAAACCGTATTCGATGTTCTAAAAGACAGAAGTTCAACGAAAATATACTCTATTCGATTCGATACATTTCTGTCAACGTGTTTTTAATGAATATATTGCTATTTTGAAAAAGTTGCACTGTTCTTTCATTCTCACAATTGTCTCCAAATGCTTCGTTCATATTTTCAGCGGTTTTTGCAGCATTATTTCCAAATTTGAATTCATACCAAAAAATTACGCAAATATCAGCGGTATCCACATTTATAAAAAAAACAAGGCAAATATTATTTATTATGTACAATTCTTAAAAACGTTTTTGCAAAAGGTTACTCTAATAATCGACAATGAAACTGTTTAAGAGGTTATACGAAAACCACAAGAATAACAGCAACATGAGTACAAATATTTATGAGTAAGGAAAATCCGATATTTCATATTATACGACCTAATACATAACTTAACCCCTTGCCTTATAAAAACGTGTGAGACTCGTGGCGGAGATTTTAAATAGAATTTAAGAAACATAAATATTATTCAATTACTTTGAATTATAATTAGATATTATTTGTCTCTAATCAATTATTATATTACAAGGAAAGCATAGACATAGAATATGTACAGTCTTCTCTTTTATCAATAAATTATTAGTGACGAAGTTGTACTAATCACAGTTGAAAAATAAATCACAGGTTAAGGGGTTAATAGTTAATAAAAGTTATTATTAAATTGCGTTTTAGCCTTCTAATTACTGGGAAAAACGTCGGAAACGTTTAATTTTAAGGGGTTGATCATTGGTCATTATCGTTCGTTGATCAAGTTCTCCAGCGTCACGATACACTCTCAACAGCTTGAAATTCCGCGGCGTGGCAGCAGATTCACCTATCCGGGCGGCAAAGATTTCCGTGGAACGCCTGCGTGTACGCGAGCGCACAGCCTGGTCTGAAGCTCGTTACTTGTCGCGGGGGTTAGCTTCCGCGAAAATACCGTCGGATCAGGGCGCACGTATGTAACTAGGTACACTGCTAACCCGTACGTGGTGCACTGCGGCGTGGCATCGCGTGACTCTTATTTTCCATCTGACTCCTATCCTCCGCACGTACGTACCCACTTACGTTATTTCATTGGCGTCCCTCGTTCCTCGTCCCTTTCTCTCTGCGCGGCCCCTCTAACCACCCGACCGAACTCAGCCACACTTTTCGCTTTGGCACACCTCTCTCATGGTGTTTTACACGAGACGCTCGCTCGACCCGCTTTGTTCCGTTCCTTCGCGCTCCTGGCCGTCTAGCCCGCGAAAGGGAAGAAAGAGGGGAAAAAGAGAAGAGCCTCGCACACCGAGCTGGATTACTTTGCACGGTTTTCCTTAATTGTTAGTTTTAAACCCTCGCGCCCGTTTAATCCTTCTTCCCCTCGTTTGCTCGCCTGGCCACTGGAAATTAATTTATCGGGATGCAATGTGAAATACAACGACGAGGAACGAATGATTTATGGCGCAGTAGGTGTGAGGCGATGGGAATAAATTTTTGTAATGCTTGAAGCAGATGCGTGAAAGATGCGAGTGCAGTAAATTTGTTTGAAGCGAATTTTTTATGTGATTGTCTTGTGGTTTTTTTTTACAATTTTTGGGTAATTTTGGTGTATAAGATAATTTGGTCAATTTGGAGAAGGAAGATGAGGAATAATTAGATTTAATGAAGAAGACGTAGGAAAGTAAATTGAATTAGTAGCAAAAGAATGAAGAATTGTATGTACAAAAATATGGCGAAGAATATTAGGGGAACATAAAAGATTGAGACAAATGTAGTTTTGTGAACCTAGAGAATGCAGTTTTAATGTATTAATAACAATGCAATAAATGTATGAAAATGTAATTTGATTGATACATGGAATTTTATTTTATGAATTTTACGATAGTTAGTCTCGTAACAGATAAATAATTTTAGATTTAGAGAATTTTTAATTAATTTTTATATCGACATCGTAGTAATGGCATCTATAATAGAAACGAAAAGTTTGTTTAACTTCAATCTGTGTAAATTTCATAAAAGTTTGATTTGCATAAAAATTCGCAGTCTAATAATGACAGGTTTTACTTCAATATTCGCTTTATCAACGATGAGAGAAAATAAAACTAATATGCTACAGACTAATTTATAAAAAATGAAATCGAATAAAAATTCTTTTATTTATTTAAAAGTATCTTCTGTCAAATTCCAAATAATAAAATAATAATGTAACTATCATTTAATGTTAGCAACCTTTTTACTAACGTTGAGTTTTAATCACCACTACATGCTATTATATAAATACAGGAAATTCACAGTCTAGCGATGCGCAACTAAAAGAGAATAAATGAAAGCAAAACAGTGGCTCACCCTCTCTATGCAGTTGTTGAGAATGAATACTATATTATCCATTGATCTCGATGCAAATGAATAATTCTCATATAAATGTGCAATGACTGTTAGGAATGTATGATGTTTAAATAATTTATTACATCTAGAATTCAGATTTATTTAGAATTCAGATTAATTCGAGTAATAAGATTAAAAGACTAAAATGGAAGTCACAATCGTTACGGGTTGTTACTTTCGAGCGTTAAACCGATAGAATCGATTGTTTGCCGTCTGTTACAGAGATTGGATCAGATTCCAGATAATTGCAACGCAAGCAAAGATTAGCAAACTAAACGTACAAGGCGGCAGTTCTGTTACGACACCTTTCTGAACGCGCCCGCATGATACCACACCCATGCCCCGTATAATGACAAAGGTTGGCTCAAGTGTCCTAACCCCTAACTCCATTTCACTCGGCTACGTTCCACCATTTCCTTTTCTCGTTTCAAGGAAATCTGCACTCACTAGAGGAAACTAGGTAATAATCTTCGCGTATTTAAAATTCCTCTATTATTTCTAATGAAATTAAAACTTTACTCAGGATGATTATTCTAAAAATATGTTTATCCTCAAAGGACGAAGAATTTCTTAAGAAAACACTTTTGTATACCTAATTCTTTAATTATTTTGAAAGAAAGAGGATTTTGGTTTCAAATTTAGAATTACTTTCTCAGTAACATTAAAAACGATAAAATGACCAATATACTTTATAATAATTGAGCTTTAGATAACATTCAGATTACAATTTAACGTACACAAACGATGCAAGTTTAATTTATTTATTTTCTTGATATTATTAAATGTATTAATCCCTTAATGTACAAATTTTCTTGGTGTGCAACGTTATATACGAACGTCAAGTCAATAATTGTTCTGTGTCTT
Organism: Nomia melanderi; assembly: GCF_051020985.1. NCBI lineage: Eukaryota > Metazoa > Arthropoda > Insecta > Hymenoptera > Halictidae > Nomia > Nomia melanderi. The sequence goes on from NC_135005.1 coordinate 4,130,747, forward strand.
GTCCTTGAGAAACTAATAAACAATGTTTATTTAATATTAATTGTAGTTATCCTTTGACAAATGTAAATTAAATTACAAGTTATTTAAACAAAACTCATGTTTTCATTTGATTATCATTCAATTTTTCCTGACAAAAGTTTTTCGTTTATACAGAAGAAATAAATTATAATCTTGAATTGAAATAAATTAGTAAAGTTTAATACAGTGCTTCGTAAATCCTTCGAGCCCATCTATGTCACGAAACTCTGCATTAAGCGGTTAATAATGAATACTAACATAATAGATATTATTATTAATGAATTATATAACTTCGGTAAAATTCTTGTACAAGACAACAATGTATAAATACAATGTTCATGCTTGAAAATAATTGCAAACAAATTACTAAAGCGCCATGTTAAACTATGATTAAAGTAATATTAACAAAATGAATGCCATGGGGGTCAGCGGTGACCCTCAACCAAATCGTATTACTATAGTTTACTCAATAAAACGATGATCATTTAAAAACATTTCTATATTATAGATATTTCTACCTAACGCAATGACATTCAGCTAGATGAACATTTAATAATAATAGTGCAATTTAATCAAACGATTTAATATTACATTTTTTCCATTTTGTACATCTTGCTCTATGACATCGTACGACATTCAACGTGTTAACCCTTGACCTACTATATCCTGTCAGACACGTAATAAAAATTTCAAACTGAATTTTAGAAATCTAAGTATTATTTATTATTTTAAATATAAGTTAAATATTACTTTTCTATTGTCAATCACTAACCTTTGACGTAAACATACACGTAGACATAGAACGAGCATTAACATTCTTCCTTTTCCTACTAAATTATTGATGATGAAGTAGCTGTGTCGCTCGTAGTTAAGAAATAAATCATAAGGCAAGGGATTAATACGAATTCCGAAATGAAAAATTCAGGAAAGTTAAGATGGAAAGGGATTAAATGATCAAAACTTGCTTTAAAATAAGTCACGTGTTATAATAGGAACCGTTTGGCAGCAATATCATTGCTTTACACATACTCACGAAAGTATCAATGCTCCCTTCCGTTTGAATATCATCAGATCTATTACTTAAACACACACGGCCGCGTTTCGCTTTCCCCTTATCTGCTCACAGGGCTGTCCCGGCCTCCTCTTCACTTCAACAAGCGATACAGGAAACCGTCGTAAGTGAAGGCAGCAAATGGTCCCCGACCTGGGACAATCTTCCGGAACGCGACGCTCGCGTGTCCCGTCTCATCGCGTGAAATCGCGGGCGCGGCGATAAACGAACACCCATTCTCCGAGCGTCGTTTCCCGGGGGCTCGTAATTGAATCGTCAACGCCGGAGGTTTCGTTTGCTAGCCAAGCTGTGTATCCCTGGGGCTGAAAGACTGCGAACCAAGACAGAGAGACACACTCAGACTCGAAAGAGACGGAGATACGTTGAGGAATAGAGAAGGGAGGCGAGGTCTAGCGGGCGAGTGTGCGAATGTATAAGAGAGCTAGAAACTGTGTTAGAACATGAGAGACTGAGAAAGAGCGAGGGGCAGTGGGAATGAGTGAGAAAGAGTGTGAAAGAGAGGGAAGAACTGAGAAAAAGCGAGAAAGTGTGAAAAGGAGCGAAAGACTTCCTGAGTCTTGTCTGAGTCTGTGAGGGAGTGACAAAGTCAGTAAGAAAGTAAGAGAGAGAGAATGAGCACGTAAGAAGGTAATAAAATGAAAGGGAATAAGAGAGAATGAAAAAGAAAGAAGGAGAAAGTCAGGGATTAAGACAGCACGAGGAAAAGTGGAAGAGCGAAAAAGAAAGTGAGAGGAACCGATATAGTAAGCGTGCATATGCGTAAAAGAGAGTGAGAACACGTGCAAAGCAGAGTGTGGAAAAGGTCGAAAAAGAATAGCATATAGTGACAAAAACAGTGAACTAGTAATTCACTGCTAAAAGACAGTGAGACAATAAGTTAGTAACTTGCGACTGACCGCGTGCAGCAGCGTACGAGGCATCGGAACGTGAAAATGGCTGGATCGCAACTGAAGCAAATCGTCGGTGCACGCGTCGCGACAGCCGGAAAGAGTTGTGGGATTGCCGGTTCGCCGGTCCCAGACAGGAGGAAAAGACGAGCGACGAGTTTGGAATCGAAGAAAACGGGCCTCGTCAAGGGGCAAAGGCAGCGTCGCGTCGCCAACGAGGAGGAGGATACTTAAGAGCCGGTTTACGACACATATGTTGCATTATACAGGGACACACGATGTACCACGGCGGTGCAACGCAGCGGCACTGCACTGCAGTAAAGTGCATCCTAAGCCTAGCGCATCTGTGGCCACTCTCGGGGTCGCAGTGCCCGCTACCCGGTATTTATTATTCAGCTTGTGCAACGTCGCCGCCGCCGACCGACGACTAACCCCCTCGTCCTCTCGTCGACGAGTCACATTGCGATTTTTCGATGGAACCGTCTGTTTTCCATGGGTCTCCGCTACTTTCTCTCTCTTTTCATGTGTCTCCTTTTCGCTTTCCCTCGTTCGATCCCCCCGCCCCCTCTCGCGCCATACGCTGCCGCGTCTCTTATTCGAGAAGCCGGCGTCGACTTCTCTCGTCGATTTTTATGGGAGTTCGACTGCCGGCTCGCGTTTCAACGCCGGTTCCAGAACAGTTATCGAATCTGTTGAAACGTCGTTGAAAGCAGAGTGGAATATCTGCTTTCTGCGTAATGTTGCAAGCGTTACGCGTTTAATTTTTGAATTGATTTCAGTTTTCGGTTGTTGTTACTAGGGGGTTTAGTTATTTTATTGTTCTTCGCGGGATTCTTTGTGTTCCATGACGCGGAAATTGGGAAAGGTGATTGTATTAACACATTGTTGACCGGCAGTTTTACACAGAAGCTATTCCATGTCACCGGTTGTTATTCCGTAATTATATATGACAGCGGGACAATCTAAATAAACTTCAGTATACTTTATTTATACATAATGAATTGAAATGATACGTTGGACACAACTTTTATATAACTTTTAATTGTTTGCTTTTGCAATGTTCTACATTGCCCTGCGTTTCAAACATAGAAAAAACTGGCTAAAGTGCAAACACGAATTAACATATTGCGTACCGGAAACGAGAAATCTCGCTTTTATTTAAACCTATTTTTATAACTTTGCTAACTACCACAAAATTTAAAAAATTATTAAATTATGTTAGAACTGATTACTTGTTTAATACTTATGAAATAATAATAAGATATTTGAATATTTCGTATATAGTGACATATTGCGAACTTATAAGTTAATCTCATTGAAAAATCTGCCAATTTTATAAGAATTAACCGATACGCAATGTGTTAACTCGTGACCGGTCAACAACGTTTGGGCATGAAAACAGGAGTTAACTTGTGACTGGTCAACAATGCGTTAAAGGCATACCTTTTTCAGGTTGCTTATGAGCTTGGTAAGTAGAGTTCTGGTTGTGAATGGTAAATGTATAAGAAATATGATAAAGGAAGTATCTTATTGCTTTTTGCGAGGAAGATAAAAGCATTTATAAATTTTGTATGTTAGTACTTTTTTGGGGAAAACGAAAGTGGTCTATTTTATAAGATGCAAGGAAGGTGCAATCAGCTTTTAGATGAATAAAAACTGTATTTGATAATATTGACGTCCAATTTTGCTGTGACGTCGCAGCGTGGCAACCTCGATAGTTGCACGCCCGTACACGATTATTAACGCGGATTTAATTCCTCGGCTGGGGTTGTAAATCCCAGCTTTAACTTTAGGTCTCATTAATACTCGAGACGCTTCGATTTCCAAATTTCTTCAGAAATCGACTGATTCGATTCTGATCTCCGAATAATTGAGATCAGACCACCGGTTTCTCATGATACTGAGAACCCGTTTTGATGTTGCGCGGTTCGAGACGAACGAATTCTCGAATTTCGAATTAGATGCTTCTTCGGAGTGTGAAGCTGGAGTGTAGTTGTCCCGAACGATGGACTTAACTGAATGTGTGAATGAATGAATGATATCTCGTTACTCCGAACGGTTGAGTATCTGAGAATATCGTCACTCCGAACGGTTGAGTGATTCTGATTCGTTTCTAACTTGATAACTGAACTGCGATTCTGATGCGAGTGCGATCTTGTAGGTGTTGTAGGAGTGTATGCGTCTTGGACGACGCCCCTTGGCCAGCCCTCTTGGTGCAAGAGGGATCCTCGAAGATTTACCGATGCCTTGGAAATTTCCTCCAAGTTGAAAAAATTCCAAAACTATTGTCTGGACATGCGCGGATTAACTAAATGATTTTATCATGGTTTAGGGTGAAATTGCCACTTGTAACTAAAATAAATAAACTGAGTTCGAAAAAAGCTAATCCCGAAAATAAATTTGTTGGCACGTCCATATCATAAACGAACCTTCGAGGATTTTCGCTGTTTTGTTCCGCATCGGACGGAATATTTGCTTTTCAACAGATTGATTTAAGTTATACATACACGAGTAAGGTAACGGTTACTTAATGAATTAGAGATTACATAACTTTCAACGTAAATGTAATTAAGAGAATTAGATCTTCTTATATTTAGGAAAAACAACAAAGTGTACATTTAAAATTTATGTAAATCAGAAGAAAAAAGGTATCTTCAAATTTAAGAAAAACATTTATAACAGATTAAGTCTTATTCAATGTGTAGTTTTCAAAGCTTTCAACATTCCTTCATGAATGTTTATTACTTTGGTGTGCTATTCTTCGGTTGCATTTATGTTGCGATATATGCAGTTTAAATAATATAGCAACAGCCTCAAGTACTAAAAAGACTATGGTCAAACAAATGGAATTATATCTCACGGGCCGAGTCAAGTAGAATGAAACAACAGTGGTGATACATGGAAGTAGACGTAAACCATAATGGTCAGACAAGTAGAAATAAACCCGAATGGTTACACGAGTGTATGCGTCCAAGTAAATAAAGTAAAATACCCTCTGTTGGTGCTACATAGTTAAATTAAACGTCCATCTTATTCAAACAAATAAAAAGTAGATCACCGCTAATTATTAGCAAAGAATTAATATAGGGCTGCTTTTAAACAGGTAACATCAATTTCACAGACCTTAATTCTTAAAAGTTGAAATACTTCGTAAAATGTTTGTCAAAAAATTGCGCTTCCTCTAATAAAAACAATGCAGTTATAATTTCTAGTTGCATCGTTGCGTCCACGAGAAAAACTAAGTCTTATGGAAGCAGAGCTTTTTCTCTCATTCAACTTTTTCTCTTTACAATTGTTTCCCATTACTAACTAAACTCGAGGAATAGCCTGGTGTATAATTCACACTCCAAAATTACGAAAATAAAATTGTTTCATACACAACGCTTTTTTGTCATGTTACAAAAACAAAAAGTAACAGCAATTTTCAAAATAAAGAAGCTTAATTCCACTGAAGTCGTCGGCTTATCTACACACATAAAATATTATTTGAAAAGTAAAAACATACACACTGGTGCCTATTCCCTTTCTTTTCTCTCACATCCAAAAGTACCATACAAATCTAAACTACCACGCGAACAATGTGCACAAAAAATCTAAACAAAGGTAGCAGTACCAAAGAGAATAAAAACTCAATAGGTCAAAAAATACCCAAATAACGCCGCAGACTTAGAAACGCCAAATATGGAAATCCAACATTTTCGTAAAACAGAGAAGACCAACAAATCAAACTCCAAAATATACAATTAACCGCTAATTGCATGTTTCCCCTCTGAAAATTAAATTTCCCAACCGACGATACCTACAACAAACTTGCAGTACGAATAGCTTTCTAAACGTAATTTAGGTAATGGAACCGTTGTCTTCCGTGAAGCAAATGTCAAAGCGCGAGCGCGGTCCGGTATCACCGCGTGATATTCCAATGTGTATGTACACCGATGGTTTTCAGACGCGAGGGCGAGACACGGGAAAGGACGCAGTTAACTAACTGCTACTCGATTAGGGAAATCGAGCTTCCTGCACTGTTCGGGAAGCCCACGATATTCGGTGGATTGCCTTTCCCGATAATAGGTACATAATATACCAACTGGGTATTCCAGCGTGAATGCACCGAATTGATTTAAGCCTCCTCCGCGTTTTCCGCTACCATTCCCCTCGCCTCTCTTCAGCCTCCACCCCCTTGCCCTGCTTTTGGTAAGCCGTGCAACAGCGCTTTACTTCGGTCCCATAGCTGCGGGCGACTTCCTAGAGTCAATCGAAAGTTTCGGGTTTTGTTCGGCGTGCACGCAGCCTTCGCGTATTACCGGCTCCACGGATTTTGGGTGCTTGTCTCTTGAATATCCAGGACACCAGTTAGCAGCGCATTCTACAACATCATGTCGGTCTGCAATTTTTGTTCACGATTTTTGGGATTTTGGAAGTGTAGTTTTATTACCAAAAATTTGACTATAAACAGTTCATATGTATATATATATGTATAGTTATAGTTTAAAAAAATAAATAATTTATTATTAAAAATTGTATTATGTATAGTAATAAATATATATTGTGTAATATTAATTTTTTTTTACTAAATGTTTTATATCAAAGATGCATTTGTGTTTATTACCTATAACTTCTTGATACTTTACTATCCTTTTGATTTTAGCTATGAGACAGAAATTATCGCCAGACATTTTTATTCTACACATTTTATTATATCTATTATAGTTTCGAAGATATATAGGAAAGTACGGTAACAGTTATTTCCATTCAAAGAGCGATTTCACCCTGAAGAATTAAAATTGGGTAAAAAAATTATTCAATGCATATTTTGTGGTCTCTTACAAACCTGTGAAGCTTCAAAAGGTCTAAATTTTTGAGTTTCCGAAGTTAGTTTGTCAGATAGTAACGAACTTGTGAACTGACGTGATTTCTTCAGGGTGTCTTAAACTTAACCCTTTGCAATCTGAAGGTGAGTTTCAGTCACCATTCGATTTGATATACTATAAAAATTATATAGGCTTACACCCAACATTAAACTCTATATAATCCATAGACATGTGAAATATAGGAACAACAACTTTGTTTCTTAACTTATCTGTATTCTATTATTCAGTTCGTCTCAAAGAATGTCGCCCATAACTAATTGGAAAATGTTGAATATTTTTAGTCAAAGATTTCCGAGTGCAAAAGGTTAAACAGTGAAATTATGTGGAATTAATTTTAATTTACAGGCGAAAATGAGAAAATATATTATACAAAGCTTGTTAGCAAACGTTTTGTTACAGAATTATCTATCCTCGCGAAATATTTCACTATTCTGATTTTAATATAACATCCTATAGCACATAGCTTTACTGTAAATGGTGATGTAATTATAGATGTGCTGGTTCTGTATGAAAAGCTAAATTGGGGATGTAGTATGAAATATTTTCAGTTACGGCTTGCTTTTCTAGGAAACCAAGATTGAACGTTTCTGGAGTACACGTGCACTTGGCTGACCTGACTGAAAATCAGTTGTATGATCGACAGGAAGTTAATTTACATGAAAAAATACATCATATCAGAAAATAAATAAATTTTTGTAACCTCGTTTTCCAATATATATAATTTGAAAATTAATTTAAGTTTTATCTGCTCAAACACAAAAAGAACGTTTCCTTTCATTGTATTACGTATATTCATTTGGAATCATTTGTAATAGTTAAGATATATGTATACCTAAAGATGAGATTTCAAGTGAACAAATTTTAGTCCGTCGTATAACTGATTGTTTTATGTATAGTCACATGCATGTTAAATGACTTGCAGAGGACACCCTATATACAAATTGATGTACCTAAAATTGAAAATCAAGGGATCTCCTTTGCTAGAATTAGTACAAGAAATTTGTGAGAAAATAAGGCACCTGATTTCAAAGAGTAAAACTCAATGATGAGAATTTTTCAAACCGATATTTCCAAAAATTTCAACTGTATTAATACGTATATGCAACCAAAAAAATTATTTGTATCGTAACATTTATTTTTTTATAATAAAATATCTAACATATTTAGAAATAATTCATGTTATTAAAAAACGAAAATGCTTAATTTTAGAATTTTATTCTTAAATTATTTACTTTGAGCATACTTTCGAATGGATATAACCGTCGTGCCAATTTGAAGTTTCATGGGTAGACTGCTAAAATTTCGCGACTTTACTTTTGTGTTCTCATTATCAGAGTTTGTATTGAAGAACTGAAGACCATTATCGAAATATCTTTATTTAAGCAACCATATTTGAGTAGAATAATCAATGTTAACAGTTCTCTTGTATCTCTTAATTCATTTCAAATTATTTCACAGACCATACTTACTTTATACTAGTTATTTAAAATGAAAATTTTTATTTTATTTAACTTCAGCTTCGTATACAGTTTAAGTTCAGTGCTATTGGCACCGAAAAAAGTAGAGTTTTGATTTTTAAAACGTTTTATAATTCAACGAAGTGAAGAGATATTCATTTGGAAAAAAAGACAACGCTGAACATGACTGTAGCTGATAGCTATTTATCATTTAGTTTAACTTTAAATAGTCATCGATAAGATTGGAAGTATTATGTCCCTAGTGGCGAACATCCACTATACACATCCACGTTTGTTAACCCCATTTCGTTAGTTTTGAGCTCTGCGGAATACAGCTGGAAATCGTGCGACAACATTTCGGAGGCACTCTGTGTACTTTGAAGTTTGGATAGCTGCGTGACTAATTGCCCAAACTTGGCACATCCACGTACATCCAAGGATCTATGTTTAAAGGATAAGTCTTTAAGTAGGAGGACATTCCAGTTTCAAATACAGTATGTTTCAAAAATATATCAAAATACCTAATAACAGAATATTTTCATCTTTTAAGAAGAAATTGATGTATACTTTTTACCTCGTAAAAATAAGTGATGCTAAGAAAATAAATGAGAGGAACAAGAATATACCCATTCTTTGGTAGAATAATTTTTGTTGGAAAATATACATTTTCAATCGATTTATATATAAATTTATGTATAACATAAGTCTCCAAGAGCTTCTGTTATGTTATTAAACTAACCTATTCCAATCTGAAATCTTCTAATCTACCAACAGATAAAATGTTATATTAATATTATTTACTAATTTGCATTTTCTTTGAAAACATTAAAAAAGAACTAAAATTTTACTTATATGTATATCTCATGATTATGATATTCTGAATAATTCTCCTAAAAATTGGTAAAACACATAGCTGCTGCAATGAAATTAAGTATTAAGTTCATCTCAAGATAGGACTGCGAAGGGGTTAAAAACCAGAAATAAAGTATTTCCGTAACTTTACTTATTTAGTATGATAATATCGTACAGGATGGAGTTACATTAGAGCCACACCAATTGTTCAATTATTTCTTGAAAATCATTTACTTTTCATAGGGTCAGTATATTTCTGAAATGTACTGTATCCCGCTGCAGGCAGCGCAGTTTATTATCGTCGTATTCTTTCCTGTTCTTGAAACAGTTTTTAACATCAAGCATACGATGTAACTCGATTATTTATTATTTTCCTGGGTCTCATCCGTTTTCCGTCACGAGGCGTCCGTGGTCGGGCGTTATTTTACGTCAAAGTTTCAGTTACATAATGGCCGAAACAATTGACGTGAGCTGGCCAGGGTTATTCTTAGCTCGACACCAGAAAAAAGTTTGATCTTTCCGCTCTGCGATGAAAATAAAGAAAGTTTCTCAAGACTTAACTAGCCAACACACATACACCGTAGCGATGTTGAGAAGAGAGGATTCGTCTGACGTGAAATTAATTAAAACTTCGTTTATAGTCATCGTGCACTCACTTCCAGAGCTTCGCTGCAAAAAATAGTTGCCGTTGCGACGCGTGATTGCGCGTTACCCAATGGAAGACTGATGTGGCAAGGAAGTGTGCATAACAAGCTGCGAAATTTCTGAGAGAACAATGAAGATAAAGATCTTCCTTATTTCACAGCAGTGAAATCTCTTGTTTTCTCCATCTTGCACTTGATTATTATTAATATAACATTCATTCGATTATTATTTTATATATTTTATGATGTTTAAGATATATTTGAATTGTTAATATACTAGACAGAAGTTGGTGGAAATATAAAATATTCAATTATGCGGAATGTCTGAAATGGATTCGTCAAAAATATATTGTATATAAGTATCTTCGAAATATTAGATAATCATTTTATTGGTTTATTTATTGTAATTCCAGTCACAATAATTTACAGTAATTGTTGTTATCAATGGTCAGTTTACATTCATTAACGTTATACGTATAAGGCGACTTATGGTTTTTTAAAATGTATACTTTTTAAAATTATTAAATTTGAATGATACTTAACCAGCAAATGAGTAACTTTGAGTAGACTGATGAGTAACAAGTATATAATAAAATTTCTTCATCAAAAAGAATATTTGAATATAACTAATTGCTGAAGGAACGTACTCATATTTGGTCGAAGACGAGACTTCAATTAAAAAATGATATTCGGTACGTCCTATATAACTTTTGCTGGAAAATGGAACTCTTCCTGGTGGTACTATTAAAAACAGGGCACTTGGTAAATGGGGATTATAATTAACATGTTGCCTGGGCAACGTCAATCTGTCATTCAATCTTCATTTTTCTCCTTTGTTGTTTGCCAGTTATTTCATGATTCAATTCTGAACCGGATACAATCAGTTGCATATTTATGAACGATGCACCAATCTGCAATATACGTAAAATATGCATCATGTAAAATATACGGAACGAGAAAACATATTTTTAGAAATGTAGAGTTACAAATATCCAGCTGTGATTATTTCATCTATATTTTATAAAAGTATAAATTTTTATGAACATATCAAATCTGTTATTAAAATAGTTGATATTTTTCCCCTGCCACAGTGTGAATGTAATAACTCATTTGATAAATCTCATATACTGGTTCTTGACACTATTCAAGATTTTATGACACGAGTTTCATACTACGGTAGTAACTATGCCTTACGGAATTTTACTATACTACCATATTAAACTGATAATCAAGAAGAGTATATAGCAGAAGTTACAAAATAGAATGAATGAAGTACCATAATATAAACGTTAATTAAATAATTATTGTGTTGTGTAGCATACACTATTCGCAGCAGTAATCAGAACAATTCATAAACGTATTAATAAACGTCCTTTAATTCAGAATTACTGGAACAAAAATGATTAAATAGTTATTACTATATTAAAGTATAATGACTGATTCTATTGCACGAAATTATTTTATTTCTTAAATATAACGTTCATTTTTTTTTAACATTTATAGTCGCAATAAATAATTACAAGCTGTACTAACAATAAATTTGCAACTCAGCAATATTATTGGCTTTGCAAACGTAATTTAAGTTACAACGAATACATAATAGAAATGGAAGTAACATCTCGCTGAATTTTACATTTCTTAGTGTCATTGATCCCCGATGATATAGATTCCAGCGATCTAAAATTAAATTCATTATAGATTAACTCTGTTCCTGAAGCTTTCTCCCAGATAGAAATCCATAGATACAAAGACTAGCAACAGAGGCAGCCAAGAGATAGGTTTTCTTCAACTAATCTATTTTCAGGAGTAGTGTTCGTTTAATCAATTCCATTCTCGTCGTATATCGTGCGCAAGAACACTATATACCAATTTTGTATCGAATCCTTATGGGTTGTGAGCTGAACCGTTCGCATCTTCCAAATTCGGTCTGTGCATCTGAGTCAATTGTTGCAATCATTAACTCGTTCGATCTCAACAGTTTTTTCAATAGCGTTCTTCATAGGTAGAATATTTGATTAAATGTAACATACTGTCTTTATGCAAAATGAATTTTAAAAAACCTTCTCGACTTCCGACATATTATGCTATGGGTTACGATTGTAGATAAAAACACATCGATAAAAGTAATCTACTTTTCTTTGATAAATACTAAATGTTGTTCGTTACAAATGTATAATACCAACAACGAAAGTATTAAGCTATTTCAACACACGAGAACTGAGAAAGTATAAATGAAGTTGAAGAAAATTGTAGATATGTATTCTATGTAGACATCTTATCTCAGAGGATCAGTAACATAGAAGGCAATTCGTGATAAGAAAAGTAGAATTGGCAAGTTACTGGCCATTCAAGCAAAGAAGAAAATGTTCTTGATAAAATAAGTGTAATAGAAGATAATATGATTATATAACGGAAAGAGGGTGTGTTTTCTGATGTCACAAGTGAAAAAAGGATATACTAGCCAGACATATCGTAAAGCAAAAGTTTTCATGAAGGAAATGGAGAATAGAATATATAAACTGCCTCGACAACAGATGAATCTTGATAAAAACATAAATTAGATATGTAAAGTAATATTTTTTCAAGTGAGATCTTATCTTCTAAATACAACAACAGTTAATTCCAGGTTGATTGCCATGTCAGCCTCAAGTGGATGATACTATTATAATTATCCGAATTTATTATAATCAAAATTTATTACTCAAATTTAAAAATTAATTTTTATAGTGATGTATTGATACTCTTTCGCCAAACTGTCTGTTTCATGGAATGTGTAAATATATATAAATAGATAACGGTGATTTATTTGAAAGTAAAATTTAACATGAAAAAGTATCTACACAAATTCATTTTCACAGAGATTCCTTTTGAATTATAACACCAGTTCAAACATATCATGTATAATTAAAATTTAAATAACATTATGAAATACATTCAGAATGAAACAAGTAGAATGAATTTCGTCCTCGTTTGAGCAAGTGGTGGAAATGATTTCGAGTCTCATCACTGAAATAGGTAATGATTTCGGTCAGGCAGAACGTCTGAGGTGAAACAGAGGAAATGTGAAATGTACAGGCAAGTGGATTAAACATAGGAATATTATTAAATTAACATTCCAAAGATACTAGTCTAACTAGAACATGATTAGCTGGGTATAAAGTTAATAGTAATTAATTTTACTGTCTGTGTCGTTTCATTTAGGACGAGAAATTCTTGTACAGTGAAATAGTAGTTCATAATCGATGTCTTTATGAAACCTGGTTCTAATATAAAACATGCTGAGGCTAGTAATTAATATTTTTACAAATAATTGTTGTAATACCTCTTTCAGTATACTAGAGCTACAAAAACAAATAAAATTACAAATATTACGGAGTAATATTATATGGTGAATTGGGTGGTTAATAACAGCGATAATAAGAACAATAATAAAATAGAATGATACTAGAGATTGTAGTTTGTTAATTTCAAAGTGTTTCTTTTTCAATTTCAAAGCTATTAAAACATTGTGATGTAATTCATTGTGCTTATATCTATAAAAGTCATTACTGTAATGCTATCTCAACACCTTAGTACAATTTATTGCAGTTAATAACTGTACATATTGTACATATGGTATGTACTTTTATTTACTTGGTATGTATATACACAGATGCATGATGAATTTCATAGCTTTTAATTTCGCTTCATTTTATATGTCCACTAGTTTTCCAATTACCAAGTGTATATGGACCTATGATATTTATCTATGACATTGGAGGACGTTGGCTAACAGCCACATTAATAAACAATTAAGGCTGAAACAGTGCAATCAAATACCACGCATACTTGTTAATGAGGCATGGTATGTTAGCAAGAAGTAACTACAAAAACATCTAGGAATCAAAGGAAAATTAGTCACATGTAAAACCAGACTGTGGATACATCCAAGTAATCTAGCGAATAAATTGTTTAACACAGGTATTACAATACGACTTCGCAGAACGCATTCAAATGATCTTAGATTCTAACAATAACTAGATACAAATTTTAGGTACAATCGAATTGGAAAATGTCTCCACGATAATACTCACAAAACGATGAAACAAGTAAGCCAATGTTTCATGAGAAAAGCAAAACCTGTTGAATAAATTCCCTCAAACTTAATGAAAAAGATTATACAGTTATAGTTTCTGTTCAACTGCTTAACACTAGAACTACCATCCTAGTCAAAATGACTGCCTTCAAATTGTTTGTTTCGCAATTATTGATATCTTAAAAGCATATAATATTCTAAATGATCTTGAAAATAAATAGTTGCACTTGAATGTTATAATGAATGTCTGAAGAAACTAATAATAATCTATTGTTACAATTTTTATAACAATTACATATTAATCATATTAAATGCTCAGTTGTTCTAGTGTTAATCTCTATTTAGAAATACAAAGAGTCTTTCGGCCAGTTTAATAATTTTTATCATAAATGTCGAACATCCGGCATTATCTGTTTTTTCCCCGAGTAATGGCCGCAATGCGATGATAGTTTCGACGCTAGTTGCTCCTAAGGCTGTGCTTCTTCGCAATATCCATGGAAATTATTACGTCCGTAAGTAAGTCTCCTCCGGGGGAACATTTGTCACAACGATTCCCGTAATTATTTAATTTTGTAGCACCGTAAGGACCTGAAGCGGCCGCGATCCAACGGCGCATAATTCAACGCATTGAGTTGGAACGATGCCATTTTACCGCACAATTTCGAGTAGCGCGCTCGCGGGAAACGGAAACGCGAGAACTCGCGTGATTATTTACCCGCCTAATAGCCATGACCGTGCGAGAATATTAAGAAGCGCATAGCCGGGCACGTAGATAAATATTTCTTCAGCCAATTTACTCGGTCGAGGTTCTAGCTTAATTTAAACACTATCGGGTCTGCCCCAGGTAATCACTTGACAATTCCTCCACTCGATTTATCATTTATTGGGTCACCCATAGTGGTATCGCGATTTTCTTACTATATGTTAGGGTCAAAATAAACATTCTGTGTTTGTAAATGTTGCGATGCGTATAATTAACATGTTACCTTGTAATGTTGTATCAAACCATGTTTACAATTGAATACGATAAACACGTAGATTCCTCAGTTTACATTGAATGAGAACAAACTTTAAAAATAAAGTAATTCTTGGGTGCGAAAGAAAAAGATTTAATCTGTTTTCATAGATTTTGTTAAATACGAAGTGCACTATCGAATTTGTATTTTTTGGTTTGATGTTTTTATAACATCTTCGATTTCTTTCATTGCGTAGCACTAATACTTAAACTAGAGAATCTTAGTAGAGATTACTATCTTTACAGATTGCTAAAAATAATTAGAATAAGGGAAAATTTATTTCATCCAGTAATCAATTTCATATGATGAAAAGAAAATGGTAATATTATTAATAATTTTCAAAACCGTGAGATCCTATAAGAATAAACTAATTATAATATAGGTTCCTACAATATTGAAAACTAAGATTACTATAAGAGCTTTTTTTGGTTAAATATTTAATGAAGGTTTTGTTGTATCATCTACAGAAGTTTGTAGGCGACTTCTATTTCATTAAATTAAATTATATCAAGCTATACGTAGACCAACTGTATCGATAATATTTTATCATCATTCAATTCATTTATTTATATTATATATGCATGCGCCATAATATTATATAAAAATTAAAGGAAAAGTTACAAAACTTTCTGGCTATCTCATAATTTCATAGTCTGAAACTGTTCACTATACGAAGATTTCTAAGTTTGAACAAATATTTTATGCACATAGAACACCGCTCTCGTAAAATTAAATTAATGTAAACAGTAACGTGTGAGATATTTGAACCTGTTTATCTTAGCACAGACATTGATTATGATTTAGGGTTGAATAACAACTCCTGGAGTACCGAGGCGATTAGCTTATACCTCCAATTAGGGAGGCTGAAGGGCGAAACCAATTTCAAAGATGGACGAGTTGGAAAAATTGCTCCGGCGCCTTTTAACAGTCTGCTTGCGAAAGTGGGTCAATTTACATAAGATTGCTCGTAGAATTTAAATAAAATTTTTCAACAATTTTATATTCAATTTTTTACACTTTGTAATCGCTCCAATATACAATAAGAAGTATAACTTCATTCAAATGAAATATTTGTATTTAATTAATATAAATTTAATATATAAATGTGTAGGATAAGTATTTTAATAAATCATAAATTTACTCTAAGTAAATATGAATATTTTAATTTGTAGTATTAACGTATTACGGACGGATAACGAGATGTCTCGCATTTCCAGCGTAATTATAATGTGACTGATTGCATATGTATCTTGAAAATGCATGTAATTATAAAATATCCCTTAAAATGAATATTTAACATAACAGTAATTTCCTACTACAAACAAATCGTAATTATGTTAAAGATATTTAAATCAAAAAATAAATATATCCATATATAGTTATTAAAAAATCCCAATTTATTACAATGCCAATAAATTATCACAGTAAATTTCGCCATTTCTGGTCTACGCAAGAATTTTCCAATAACGTCTGAAAGCGATTGCTGATCATTCAGGGGTATTACCGCCGGAGAAATTACAATTGGCCGTTTAACTTACCGAAAAGGAGCCTGAGCGTATGTAATTAATTAATACTCGACTCCCGATCGAGACCTAACGGTTAATTATCGTGGCCACGATAATCTGGCACACTTGCGAGCTTCTGACAGCGGATAAGATGGCTTTCGAGCGAGCCACTCCGCAGGTATTACAATTGATCGACGCCGTTAATGCAGCAACAGACACCGTGAGCATAATTCCGTTAATTACCGCACCTGTTACAAGCACGTTCATTTGCATGCGTTAAATTTACCAGGTGTATTAATTAATTACATTACAACGGTTACGGCAGGTAGATTCACCCCCTCCCTCACGCTTCAACGTCGCATTTCATATTCAACAAAGATGTAACGAATTCTACGGTGTTTAATGTTTAATCAATTCCACAAACTGTAACCGAGCTTTAGTCGCTGAAACGTTAGAAATTTAGCCCGGTATGAATATCTGATGTGTATTAATTTATAATTCGTACGAGTCCGAATGAATCTACAATTACACGTAACGGTAATATGCGGGTTAATATAGTATGATACCTTTGTATAAGCTTACGTGTATATTTCTTCGCTTCATCAGGAAATCAGATTGTTCATGTGTGTACAGTTATTCTGATTGTGAATTTTTAAAATATAAGGGAACTATTGATATGAATAAATATTAGCTATATTTTTGGTTTCTTCAGTAGAATTTTTTAGCCAGCGAAATAAATTATTCTCATATTTAAATATTTTTATATTTCTTTAATAATTTAAGTAACTCTATTAGCTTTGTTAAGGTGAAATGAGTAATTTTCATTAGGAGTATCGTACTTGAAATAATATGAAACTGTAAAATCATCACTAATTTCAAAGCAAAACTTTACAATATAATAATTCCTTAATTTTGTGGAGCAGTGTACATTTATTACGTTTAAATAATGGGATTTCGTTATTGTATTCATATTGTATACAACAAAAATACAGAAATGGTCACTGTTTAATAAATGAGGCTTAGTTTTTACGTAGCATTTGAAGTGTTAACCTTATACGTTTAAAAAGAACCAAGTATATTATAAGTAATATAGTTTCTTATAAATTCTTCAATAAAAAACCATAGAAAATCGTCGAATCGAAAGTGGAGAAATCTCATACACAACCATAGTCAATACGTTAATGACTAAAGAAAATACGTAAGTATTAATATTTTACACCATAAGTTATCATAAGAAATGTCTTTACTTACGAAGTGACATACTGTCATCTACTATTATCAGTTTAACCTGTTATCTGTGGGATTTAGTTTCAAAAGTCTCTCGTTTTGCGCGCAATAAAATCGAAAAATGAAGCGTGTATTCATCGAACGTAGGACGAATGCACCTACGGTATATTTTAATGAACAACCGAAGCAAAACAAAAAAGAATTACATGTCTATCTGAAATAATAAATAATTTATCGTTGAAAGAATTAGTATTATTTAAAACTTTAAGACGACGCGTATAGTCGTCAAACGCAGTTAATTGGTTAATAATAAAATCAAATCTCGTTGCAATATAAATTAAAGTACACCTCGGCCTTGCCATCGCTGCGTGAGAATGCTCGCGAACGGGCATCCGTGACGTTATTCGTTACGTCGTCACCGATGACTTTTCCGTCGGGGCGGAAACACTCGGTCGATGTGTGCATCACCTCCACGGGCATAATGCTGCGTATTCATGGCTGCTTGCTGTTGCTGAATCGCGACCGTTACACCTGCATGTCGACCTACACATCGACGGCTGCCCGGTGAATGCGAAGACGCGCGCGCTGGTCCTCCCCTTCATTCATGTGTCCTCAAGTGTCGGGATCCTTATGTACACCGGGCCTTTCATCGGAGGATTTAATTTAGATTCGCGGCCACGAACGCAAAGAATGAAAGGGAAATGAAACGAACGCTGCCCGGGGGAAAGTAAATTAGGCTGCTGTCTAATGACACGACAAACCATCAGTCTTTGAGCGTGTATCGCCCCCCGTTGGTTCCCACGCGCGGTTTTCGGCCATTCTGCAAGGACACCTTTTCGACGGTCCGCCGGAACCGTGTTTGGTACCTACCTCTTCGTTTCGCGATTATGTCGGGTCGCGTGAAATATGATTAATTTGATTTTTATTAGTTCCTTGCCTTGTAACAACATGCGAGGCTCGTGGTGAAGATTTTAGAAAGAATTCAACGAGCATAAATATTACTCAACTCTTTTGAACTTAATTTAGAAAATATGTTTTTATTATCAATAAATATACTGTAGAACAAACATAGGCATAGAAGTTACCTTAAATATTCCGATTATTAAATTATTTCTAATTTTTTAATGAAATATCGGTAACACTATTCACATCTAACATAAAGAAAAATATTGTATGGATTAAAGGTCAGAACTTTCTTGTTTGCAAGTTTCGTATATTAATATTGTGTACAAAATTTAATATTGAATTCTAAATTTTACAATTTTGAAGGGTTGAAGCAACTGGTAACTAAGAGTCGCTTTTGAGTGCTAAAAGTTAATTTTTAATTATTATTTGTCCGCGATTGAATCTAACATTTATGCATGAATATTTAGTCCATTAATCGCGATTAGTGGAACGGCTTTAATTTTACGAATCTTACATAAATCTAGCTTTCTTTAATTTTTGGAGAATGGACATTTTTTGATGAATTTTATATGATGCTGTTGAATAGGAAATTTTTCCTTTTTTTCCTTTTAAATGAGTTTAATTTAACAAAGGATATAATCGAGTGAAATCCGCCGATTTTTATGAAGCTTCAGTGGAAAGCAGTTCTTACAAAACGGTTTAACATAGTTATTCAGTGAAATGATGAAAATTAAATTTTATTGAATATCTCGAAATGTTATATTACAATGTAATTAATTCAATTGAAAAATGTATTATTATATGTTGAATATGTTATAAATACCATGGACTGGATTTTATTTAAATAATTATTTGAGCAAATTTTTTTATTGCATTTTCAATGAAATAATGTATTTCAAAGATAAATTATTTTAATATTTGTTCTCTTGGAGAGAATTATGAAATTCAACATTCTATGTTTATATTTAAATACTGTATTAACTGCAATAAAAGTGATTTAAACAGTCTAACATTGGAAAGGTTTAATGTAATTTGGTTAGCTGGATCGTTCGGTAAGATCAATATTTTAATGAGTTCCTGGGTTGTTGGAGTACAGAGAGAGTACAGAATGGAGAGTAAAATTCTTCTTTCCTGTAATACAAGTTACAGTTCAAATGTATCCACGAAGTTGCCGAAGTTTTAAAACATTTTAATAGTTCTTTCACTGTAATGGCATACAGTATTTTGTAAGCACTGTATATCCATAATATTTAATGTTTTTACAGCGTTATCAAACGTTTATTCCCATATAATAGAGATTTATTTTGCATTGTGTTTGTAGAAAAAAGTAAATCTTTTATCTGCACTGTTGTTACATTAAATTGTTGTCTATATACGCAAAATTCTGAAAGAGTGACACACTTTTTAATTATATAGACATTTTTGTAATTATTTGATGCCAGTTATGTTAAATGCGATAATTATAACAATGAATGGAAACATAATATAAAATGTGTATCACGTACATTTGTAGTAATTTATTTTGTAAATATTATGGATAATCTGTTTTATAAGCATGTCTGATATTGAATGGTCAACGTCAATTTATTATATTTTTATAACATTTTAAGTTAAATCGTTCGTTCTCATCCCTCTACAAAAAGTATATTTCTCTTCACGAACTCCAATTGCTTTGCTTCCATTTAAAAGTTATCAATTAATACTTTTCGTATCGATACGACACTCCGAGTAGCCGCCATTAAATTGAAACTTTCGTCGTGCTAACTGTGAGGAGACTCTCAAATTCCTCTACAATGCGCATTCTATCGTCAGAGTAAATATACAGACTGTGTTTTTAAAATGGTACGTAATTGAACAATAATTAAAATTCTTTAGAAACGATTCATGAAAGATATTCATTTCTCATAATCAGTTTAATTTCTTTTACTGCTCTGCTCCCTTTCTACAATTTCAAAGAAATTTGTAATAAACAGAAATGGAACAAAGAGTTTAATAGAAAAAGATTATTGAATTGATGAAAATTAACCATTATAGTGTATAAATATACAATACTTCTTACTGAACGTAAGAATCAAAAATACAAGTTTCAGATTAAATAACTTTACAATTTAAAACAGTCTGTATTATAGTAAATATATTTGTTCAATTATTTTTTAATATTCTTCTATTAAATTTCTTTTAACATACTTTTCTTGAACTGTCTCCTAATCTGTTAATACAGTTTGTTTCAGTTTCATCAAAACAATGGTACATTTTCTAATCGAATTAAAAGTGGAACAGAAAACCTATCGTAGGAGAAATTTATATTCACCAGGTGATTGTTACCACTTACTATTCAATAGAAGTAACTGAAGTTTAATAAATTCCACGAAGAAAAGAAAAAGAAACTCTCTATGCAAAATTGAAAGGCCCAGTGGATAAAGGTCATATGCATCTACAATATAAATTCCTCCATTTTATACCACCTTCTTCAAAAATTCATATTCCTTACGACTTATTTTCCAGTAAATTTTCACTATTGTGACATGCACACTTTGTCCTCTAAAAGAAGGGCAACTTTCGTGAACATTTAAGGCAAAGCCATAATACTGAGGTGCTAACATTTTATATACAGAAAGGTGTGTTCTATCAAGTTTTATCGTTGAAAAATGGTATTTGAAATAAGGAATATAGCATTTACAGTTGGATGAAAATAAGAAAGAACCATTCATTCTTAATTTTAAGGAAACAGGAATCGTCATCAACTGCAAATAATACTAAATAAATTAAAGAAAATACATCCTGCATTAATGAAGTGGAAAGGTTTTTACCTGTCTAAGAATTCGCACAGTTTTTGTTATTTAGGGAACTTACCAACTAAAAAACAGGTACTCAGAAAATGTATGTCCTCAAAAATATCATAAATATTGTCATTAAATACAATTTAACAGTACATGAAACTATACCAAGTACAATGAAGTTACTTAATACGTTGACTACTACGAAAACCTTGAGTATTTTACATATCATTATTAATTATTAGGTTAATGTAAAAATGTTGACGTTTTTATAACAACTATTTTCAAATAATTACAATGTGTATAACCGACACTTCTCTCTTCCTTTTTACTTACTTTTGAGAGATAAATTATTTTAAATTGTTTTAACAGTTGATAACTCTACTTTTCATTTCTTTTTATAAAAAAACGTCAAAACTTTTGCATCAATCCAGTATTTGGTATCACAATCTTACGTTACACTATTATCCAGTTAATTGCATTATTCAACATTTTTATTCGTCATCAATTATCTTACATACTGTAACTGTTTTCCGGCTAATAACCACCATATCAGTAAACCTGTTAACCTGTTTACTGTGATATCTATATTCAAAAATCTCTTGTTTTGCCTGCAATAAATTCAAAAAATGAAGTGTGTACTAATCAAACGCAGGACGAATGCACCTAGGGTATATTTTAATGAATAATCAAACCAAAGCAAATAAGAATTACATATTTATCTGAAAAAATAAAAAATCCATCGTAGAAAAAATTAGTATTTTTTCAAGCTTTAAGATGACGTTTATACTCGTCAAACACAATTTCTCTCCCTTTCGCTACACTCGTCTTTCTCTTTTTCGCTCAGCTTGTGTACCTACACCTTGCTCTCTTGTTTCGTATTCACGCGCGGACCTATTTCTTTGTGAAACGGATTTTCATCGGAGGAACGTGACAATTATAAGAGAGAAACGAGGGGAAGATCACCGTTACGTCACGAGCACGTCGCGCGCCGTTTATATTAAGCGATTCTATCGATGAAAGTGATTATAAATAAAGTCCGGATAGAGACGCCTTGTTCGTGCCGAGGCGCGGTGTTTAATCGTCGCCGGGGTAATAGGCCAGTCAACGCGCGGCTGCCTCGGTGTTTGGCATTATTAAATCAATTCGGGGCCAGAAAACGTGGAACACCGGGGCGCAGGATCGCATTACGAAGAAAATATATTTTCCTCCGCAGCGTCACTGCGCCAACCTATCAGGGTCGCGAGGCGGGGGCAAGGTGGTAATTGCCAATTAACTGTAATTAATTCATTGAGCCAAGTGGCAGTGATCAAGCCAGCCACATCTCCTTCCCTAGGAACTGGTCCTAACGATCCGCCGGAAATACGATTCGGCAATTTCAAGGAAACCAAATCAATTTACATATTATTTCGGAGGTCGTTTTAAGCCGCCGTTTTCATCGATCCATCTCGCGCTAATCTATACGCGAGCCAATACGACACGTAAACTTTATTCTATCGTGTTCCACGGTGTCTATTGCAGTTGGAATTTCATGTAGTTTGGTCATCCAGCACGATTATTTAAATCGTAATAAATTCTAGTCGTTGTTCAGTGTATAATATTTATTTTAAAGTTCGATTTTGGTTATGATAGAAATGATATTAGATACATCGAAATGTTTACGAGGTTTTCTTTGTGCAGTCGTGTAGATGGTAGATAAACATGCTTGTACAATGTGAAAATTGTAATAAAGGTTTTTATTACAGATGGTTAATAATTAACGTTGTTTCAATATATTTGCTTTTGATTAATATTCAACGGGAATAAATATGAATATATTAAAGTAATGACTTGTTTGTTAGGTTGAAAAATGGTTATACTGTAATTTTTGAGGAAGATTAAAAACATGTTTCACTTATTTATATTATTTTATATTTTGCTCAAAGACCTTCTGTAACGTTATAATCTATTCATTGTGGCATTTATTTGTGTTTCATAATGCACATGTCACATAGGAAACAAAAATGATAAGATCATTTGGCTATTAGGAAGTGTTAAGTACTTTAAATTGAAATTTATTGCTTCTTTTATCTACATAAAATTATTTAACAGGAGAAACATTTATGAATATCCATCAAATAAAATTAATATAGTTTCTTTTTCTCAAATTACTTTAGAGACGGAAGGACGTTTAGTTGGATAATATTTATTGGTTCACGAGTACAATTTTATTTATTTAAGTGCTTCTGGGAAGGTATTTCTCCGTTCAATCTGCTAAGTAGAAAACGATCGTCGTGTGTCAGACAAGTAGAATAGAATTGCTATAGGTCAGTCAAACAGTTTGGTACGTTCATTGATCACAACAGTGAAATAGGATCGTTTCAGGTCAGTCAAGTAGAATAAGATCGGTTCATTCCGTTCAACAAGAATAGAATTGATCTAGGTCAGATAAGTAGAAAGAGGACCTTCCTCTCCGACGAGTGTTTCTAAACATGAAATAATTCCGAGTTCAATATTTCAATAGTACACATAATTTAGATGTTACTGATTTTTATTTAACGTAAGATTATTAATATTTTAAGATACTTTAAACAACAATTTTATGTATATATCACAATTTTATTTTACTTCTATTTTCATTACATTGTCTTCTATTGAGACATGATATAAATTTCTATTAGAAATACATTATTGTTATAAAATTTCAAGACTAAATTTTGTGCAAAAGCGAATGTTCTAGTTGTCTATAAGAAAAATTATATTTTAATTTATTTTTTAAACTCCAGTTTATAGTGTGTTTTCATGTGTGTTGATTTTTGTTTTCATCATGGTTGTATTTAAATGGTAATGTCATTCTGATGCTTAGAGTCGGCGGAATTAGGATTGCGTTTCCTTCTCCTCCCCAAGGTACTCTTGGGATTCCTGGAAATCAATTCACGGAAAATCGATGAAATTCGGTTGCTAGCTGTGGTTGGTGAGTACGTCGTTGTCTATTGTTTACCTCTGTGTAACCAATCCCGTATGAAATCCACGGATCTTCTGACTCTATGCAGTTCCTTTTACACATATTAACGCGATAACACTGAAAACAAATTAAACTATTACTTCATCATACCGTAAATTAGAAAATATTAATTTATTATCCCAACTGATCGTAAAATGATAGATTAAATTGTTACAAGCAAATTCAGTTAAAAATATAATTATTTAGTTTTTAAATAATTTATTAATTTCATATTACACTAATTATAAAATATTTAATTTTAAGAATTTAATTAATACTTATTACGAGTGCTTATATTTGTGATTAATAAGAAAAAATACGGAATTAGATTAATTCTAGCGTTATTACTTCATTATTTTGTACAAGTAGTAATAGAAGGAGGATTGAATATAACTAAATTTATTTATGGTAGAATCGAGTATTTATATAATGTAATCTATACGAATAAACGAATGGAATTCTCTTACAGCCACAAACAGATAAGTAGGAAAGAATCGAATTTGATCAGACAACCGGAATGAGGTTATATTTCTCCATTCAAGTAGAATACGATTGTGAAAACCAGACGGATAGAATTAAATGGATTTGATCTGACGAATAGAATAAGATTAACTTTTGACGGATACATGGAATACTGCTTCATTTTTATGTAAAGTGAAACTTGGCTTCCATCAGACATTTATCTGTAATTCAGCATAGATAATATGATCGTTTTTGAGAAGTAGTTTAATCTGTAGCAAGATTGATTTTACAGCAGTTATTTTACGATGGCTATGATAAATAACATTTCTTACTAGTAATATGTAAATTAAAATTGGACAAGACTAATTAAGTGCAAACTATTTTTGTGAAACGTTGTTTCGTAAAAATAATGTATTTGTTTTACCAAAACAATTTTTCCAGTACTAAAACCAAGTATATTCGTGTAGTGTTGTATGAGTATATTTGTATTAATTTCATTTATCACATTCATTACATCTCTTGCTTAATTGTAGCATTCGAGAACATTAAATTATTTTTGGATTAGAAACACTTATCGAAGAGGAAGGTCCTTTTCTTCTTATCTGACCTAGATCGATTCTATTCTTGTTAAACGGAATGAACCGATCTTATTCCTACTTGTCTGACCCAAAACTATCATTTCACTGTTGTGATCAATAAACATAGCAAACTGTTTGATTAATTCTTAATAATTATTAATCTTATACAACTTGTTCGATAAAATGCGTGTGTATTCTACATACTACTAGAAAATAATACATGGAAACATTTTTCGGTAAAAACTCGAATACGTATAACTAAATTCATAAACCACTAATTACAAGGAATTTAATTATAACTTCTGATTACAGTGTATTCTTGAAAAGTATTAATTTACGAAGGTACGAATTTACTCAATCAGTAAACATATAAATTAACTATATAAATTCACCTTCTATTACTTTCCTTTCAGAAATCTCTCCTTTGCTGTATAAAAAATAACATTTGTACCTAACAAACATTAATATCAGGATATGATAGAAAAATGAATTCATAACATTTGAATACTGAATTATAAAAAATGCAATTTGTAACACTGAACTTATAATATATTTCCTAAATAATCTACTTACAAATCTCAAATCAACATTCAACCTTGCTCTTCTCAGAATTTCACGAGGAAATCGATACAAGATACATGATCATTATATAGAAAGCAAAATACATTATCTACCTCCAATACATCTACAAAACTCAAAACTATTCCCCATAAATCCCGCAATTCCCCCGAGCGCAGTAGCTAAAGTGTTAAAAACGATAAAGCATTTCAACGCGAAGTAGCCAAACAACTCGCGTAATGTGTCGAAGAGAGAAACCTCGCAAACATTCCGTATTACCTTGTGCAAATATCTAATCAATATACCAAAATCAACGTTCATTTCATTATCTACGCACAAAGATAGTACCCACACAAGACGGAGACGACCGCAGCGGGGCTTGGTAATTTCTCTTGCCGCTATAAATTCGTAAGAGAGCCGCTTTGCGGCGATCAATCACGCGGGTCGCACCTATTGTTCCCCCAGAAAAATGGTGGCTCGCGATATTTAACGAGGCGGGGGATCAGGAGCACGCGAATAAGAAGACGTTTCGCGCGAACGACTCAAAGTATCGTTAGGTGGCGGAGAAGGGAGCCTGGCGGAGGAAGATTGAAGCTGCGCCCGGTTTTCTTGCCCGTTTTTGCTGGGCGCACAATAGAACACGCCAGGAAATACGATCTGCGTGTCTCGTAACCCAGTTCCAGAGGATCGGTCCTGCTTTCAGCCGGGCCACTCGATCGTTCCATTCTCCCCTTGTTTTTCGAGCGATAATCGTGTATCGCCGATACACCATCGCTGCAATAATCGGCCGTACTCCCCTTTGTTCGACCAGTCGCCATGAATAATCCGATCCCCGAGGAGGCCGCGCTCGTCCCCAGCGAGAAATTCTTCCATTCAACACTTCGTTTCTAATTGGAACGGTGCATACACAGGCCGCGAGTACCGGAAGGACCTTTGTCCGACCGTTGCAGCGAGGGCGCGAGCGGAGCGAAAGAAAAAACACGGGGAAATGGAATGCGCGCTGATCCGCTCCCAACTCGGTTCTTTATCTCGCCAATGTCCTTTTCCCACCCGAACATCTTCGCCGCTCTTCGAGTCTTAATGTTCACCATTCGAACGTCCCCTCTCTCCTTTGCGGAAAGGACACTCGAAAGAAGCGAATTACGCGCGTGGATCTTTCGAAATTGAAAGCAAATATTTTGGAAAAAAAGGGGTAGCGGGGGAAGAAAGGAAAACGGTCCCACGCGGAGCTGAAAACTTCCGGCGTTCGCAAAGCGGTTCCGAGGCCTCAGAAGTTGAAATACGGTATTCCTCGTTATTTCCAGCTGGTTTCAGATGTTTTCCTTTCATTCATTTTTTCGCCAGGACTCCGCGCTCTCTCCCCTTTATCTTCGGGGATGAAATGCGCGCCGGGCCGCGGCGCATTGTGACCGTCGCCGCATACCGAGTAATCATTCTCGCTGCCGAGTGCAGATTATTTTTCCAGCGTTCACCTGGAAACATCTTGATCCTAATTAACCCCGACGTAAAGCCAGACGGCGAGTAATTCTGTCTTGAAAACGAGACGCGTCGGTTGTTCTTCTCTTTTTCCCCCCGTTTCTCTTTCTCGCGCCTCTCGTTCTTTCTTTCTCTCCCTTTCGCTACACTCGTCTTTCTCTTTTTCGCTCAGCTTGTGTACCTACACCTTGCTCTCTTGTTTCGTATTCACGCGCGGACCTATTTCTTTGTGAAACGGATTTTCATCGGAGGAACGTGACAATTATAAGAGAGAAACGAGGGGAAGTTGCGTTCCTTTTCTGCGAGTCCCTCATTGAACGTAGAGACGTGAAGTTCGTGTTTCTGAATTGTAACGGGACGCAGTGTGACTGTGGATATTTAGGCGGCGAGCAAGGGTAATTCTATTTATTAGTTTCGTTTGGATACCTGCGAAGTTGACGCTCTTTGATGTGCAAGTATTCTTACGATGAGATCACGGAATTTTTTATTGATTATTTGTTCTCATTCATGAGACGTTCTGCTTTTGTGTATGATTTCGTCAGAAACAGGCTCTGTGGCGAAATACAATTCCATTGTAGACGCGTTGAATGTCAAATCAACGCAGAAAATTCCACGAAATTGAAGCAATTTGTGGAATAAATGGGATCTGTGAAGGTTTATCGTGTTATTAGTGTGAAAATTGTTAGATTTTAACAGAAATAGGAAATTTGTGTTTAACCGTGGAATACAAATTTTATCATTATTATATAACTGATATGACCCTTGAAATGTTTGAAAAATTTATTATGTTATAAATAAAATAAACAATTCACTAATTCTGAAAATTTGGTTATATTGTGTACCGCTAATCCGTAAAATTTATAGTACATGAACTATCCCACGAGAAAACACTGGCATGGCATTATCTTCGACATATTCGATAAATGCACTGAAATTTACGAATCGTAATCCCTCGTTAATAAAGAAAATGAATTATTTCAAAGCGTTAATTATTAAAAGAAATTGAAAGCAATATATAATCACACGTATTCATACAATTCACTTTTATTAGTACTTTATTATCTCAACAGTATATCTATAAATTGTACATATTAATAAATTTTACATTTGTTTGCACTTATTTTCTTTAACAAAAGTATTAGTAGTTTAATTAGTTACGGGTAGGAGCATTGTTACAATATTTGCTAAAAACCGTCTAGAACAAGTCTCTGGTAACAAGAATGTTTTTAAAGATGTTCTATTGTATTGATTTTATAAATACTACAAAATTTTATTGACACTTTTATGACATTGTAAACATGAATTCTTATCTTACTGAATTTATATGATTTGACCTTCCTGATAAATCGACATTACTTTGGGTCTCCTTACGTGTATCTGCATGCTTTTATTTTTTTTTAAACATTGTATATTAAGAATATATTGTTCGCCATTTTTGCGTTACGCCCATAAATAACAATTGTGTTCCATAGAAATTTTACTGCAAGGAATTCTTGACATATACATTTGTGATATCGTCATGATCCCTTTTAAAACCTTATTGTTTGGAAGATCTTTTGTTCCAGTTAGAAAAGAGAAGTTTTCACTCTTTCTAGGGGCACACGCGGGAGTGTGTATTAGGAATACTAAATGGAATTGTTGTTGAATGTATACGTATATCTGAAATTTGTATGAATTTCATTAACTTTTCTACAGAAAATGTTCAACAATTCTATAAACATACAAAATTAATGTTTACACGTATTTAACCCCTTGCTATATAATATCGTGTCAAACTTCTGAGGAAGATTTTAAATTGAAACTAACAAAAATAAATAAATAAATATCAATTCTCTTGAGTTCAAATTAACTATCGTATTTCTGTTGTCAACTATTACACTTTAAAATAAACGTGAATATAGAGAAATATGCAGCTTTTCTTTGTTTCCAATAAATCATTAAGAACAAAGTAATTGTTGGTGGTTAATAAATTGGATATAAATTGTAGGTTAAAGGGTTAATCTACATTGAGATACAGACATTCTATACAATTATATAAAAACAAGAGCTACCCAGATCATTCTTAATTCTATTAATAATATTGTATACCTGAAAAGAAACTAAGAACTTAATGAAGAGTTTATTAAAATATTTATTTTTATATATTCTACAGATTTGCATATTCTATAAATGAATAAAATAAAATGATTAATGCATGAATGTAACATTTCGAATTCATATTTGCATTGATACACAATTTTATTATTTTTATTGCTTCAAATACCATTTCAAAGTGAAGTAACATAGAATTAACGAAGCTTTTCGTTGTTCATTCTGTAGTTTGAATTTTGTTTTCAGCAGTTTTTATTCAGGACTTCAACGCATATATAAAAGAAAATTTAGGAGAGCGAAGTATCCATTCGACCGAAAGCGTAGAATATTGTATGTAACTGAGTCACTTGCAGTTCTAGAATATTGGCTGTAGGTTTTTTTTAACAATTTCTCCAACTTTTAGTAATGAATTTTAATGTAGAAATATGGATTTATGGAAATGAGTGTGGTGCGCGTCAGAAAACTTGGATAATTGGATTCCCACTTCATTCATTCCCCTTCTGAAAACTGTTCTAACTGGTTTACTTAACTTCTGTTCTCAGGCACTATTAGCGGCCGAAATTGTTCACAATTATATATTAAAATATTTAATTTTTTTACCCTGCATTCCTTTATTGTCTTTTCTAATGACGTATGATAACGACATTTTACCGCAATTATATGTATTTACATTAGATCTTACATAGTTAGAACCAAATAGTGTGAATAGTATTTCGAATGCCAACTTAAAATTCTTTTTGAAGATAACTACTAAATTCTTTTAATTGCACGTTTCATATTATACTAATCAGTACTATGTATAAATAATTTCAAACTAAGCACATATAAACGTACAATTATTTACATTGTGTCTATTAAATTTATAAAGTTTTTGTCTTTCTTTATTGTAATATGTATACAAAACATTAATCAAAGAATAATTTAGAAATGTTTTTGTTTATTGTACTTATTATAGCATTATATATTTTACATTTAAAATTGACTTATTAAATAACTTGTTAATGAAATTTGCTAATGAAGTTAATTGATAAAAATGAAATGTGAATTTACAGTGGATAATACATCGCATCATTCTACAACACAGTTAATCTACAATTCAACACTGAAGATATTTAATGTAACTTACTACTTCTAGTACTACAGTAACTCACTACATTAATGTGTGTGTACGAAACAAAAATTGTTTCATATTCATTTCCTTAATTGAGCTAAATTAAATTTTTAATTTATTCCTTGCGAAGTATTCTTTTTCCTTTATATGTAAAATAATTTCTTAATGAATGATGTATTGTTTACATTATACTGTAGCAAAATTTAAACTGGAAGAAACGATGTTTCACATACATCATCCTAATGCAAGTACCTAGGTTAATTACAATTTCAAAACGGTGACGTCAAGTTTCGTTTATATTTTACACGCCTTTCATAATGAATTTTAACGTCAAAATATGAATTAATGGGGATATATGACTCAATTAAGAAACTTCAATTATTTTTCTGTTGAAAGATTCATTAATAATACCATGTGAAATTACAAATTTATGATGGAACGTGATTTATAAAACGTGACTTAAAATTGTTGTCATATTCATATTACTGATTCAGACTGATTAAATGACCTGTAAAGTATATGAAATCAAACATTTTTCCCATGTAGGTACAGATATGTTTAATTATAACAATTAATAATTACAATAACACATTATATTTAAATATAATTAAATTTAGACACACATATTAGTGGATGTTCAGCACATGTTGCAATAAAACTGTAAAAAATGTTAATACGTTGGTAACATTAAAATAATTCTAGTGCCGCCAAAAGAAGCCATTTGGCAAAAGATTAATTCATACATTCCTATACCAAAAATCACTATATACAATCCTTACGTACAACAAAAATTGTCCTGCAGAACAAATTCAACTAAAACGCTGGAAAATATTCACAAACGACAGTTCCAATATTCAAAATAATGTTGTGACGTTCATTGCGATATCGCAAATAAAACTTTCCTCCGTGAAAATACACTAAAAAGCCGATTATCCAAACTAATTAGAAAACAAATCGGATAGACGATTTTCTGATAATCAGTTTGAAAGGATCAAATCAGTGAACACTCATACTTCCATAAAAAATTAAACAGTCTTCAACATACTTTCACTGTTTCCGTATATCGTTATTTAATAATATTTAAGAATATATATAAAACCTGCTTACACACATTAACACTAGAACTGCTGAGCGTTTAATATAATCTATGTGTGATCGTAATGTGTAATAAAAATTGTAACAATATGTGTTTTTGGTTTCTTTCTATATCCATTATAGTATTCAAGAGAAACTGTTTATTTTTAAAATCACTTCGGATATTTAACGCTGTTAAGATATCAATAATTATAAAATAAGAAAACTAAAATTCGGAATTTTGACGAGTACGGTAGCTTTCGTGTCAAATTCAAACACGACACTAAACTGGTGCACTCCAAGCGAAAAGGATGCACGTTTTAAGACGTAAACATTTCTGAACAGTCAGTTCAATCTTGTCCTATAATTTCTTCTGCAAAAGTGTTCGACGGAACTACTTCGTCATTAACATGTCGTAGAAAAAGAACAGAATTAGATGCTTTATTCCATATCCACATTAACTCTAAATGTCAAAGATTGGCAATAAACAAGTAATATTTCACTTCCATTTATCAATATTCCTTCTTTAATATTTCTTAATAACATATATTTAATATTTCTTAATATTTCATCTTCCACTCAATTCATTTTTATAAATAAACAACATTTAGATTTGTCAAGTTCGGCGTACGATTTTCATCACAAGTCTGACATAATATTTTAGGAGAACGGATTAATTGGTATAATCGACCATTCGCGTGATCAAAGGTCAGATAATCGGCGTTCCGATAAATGATGCTCCGCTGAAGATACATTTATTCTCGTACGTTTCCAACCCGTGTCCTCCCAGCCCGGTTGCCCTTTCACAATCGAATGAGCCGAATGCGGAGAATCGTACGTACGGTATGTAAGTAGGGATCTCTGCCATGAAGAGCGACCGGGTCGAGTTGGCCAGGATGGCAGCCATGTAAATAGGCCAGCGGCATAATTTATACCCGTCATGCCTAGGAACGGGAGAGCTGGCGCGGGTCTGCTGGGATCCAAACTGCCGACCGAGAAGCGGCGGCGGAACACGCACGGCTTGTCGGATCATGGCTAACACGCTCTCCGTACTTTTTATTCCATCCCCAACTATTCCCCTCCCTCCCCAATCCCTAGAAACCTTCCCGCGAGTCCATGTCGAGAATTCGTCTGTGATTCTTCGTGTTTCTGCGTTTTATCATTTCCCCGCGTATAGATTTTTATTATCCTTGCCAGTTTGCTCGCTGCTCCAACGTGCGGTGCAAGAATTTTTTCAAGATGGATGGTGTAATCCACCTGACATTCCTGAGTGCCTTCCCTCAGCGCGAGTGCACGGTAAACGAACGTCCATTGAAATAACACAATGTCGGAAGAATATAGTTTTTGAATGGATGGAATCTTGCAGATTCTGATTTTTCGCAATGAATATGTAGTTTCTTTGCGTGTCATGTTTGAATTGGAGCGAAGGTGTTGGATGAACGTTATTTTTTTGGTACTAACTGCGAATTTTTAGAGTAAACGTGGAAAGTGTTATTGTTGTAGCAAGTAATTTTGAATGAAATTATTGGGCAAGGTGTTAAGAGGATCTATTAAATATAGAAAATTTAAGGAATTAAAATAATTGTAAAGTTGTAAGTATTATAAAAATGTTTATTCTAATAACTTAACAATTTCTCCTACGAAGTTATCGATAATTATGCTTAATTAATTGTACTGTAATTATATTTACATTTTGAAAACGTTTTGTGTAGAAAATTTGATTTTGATCCCATAAATACTAGATGGAATCAGTGTATTCGTGCTCTCTGTCGTTGTCTACAATTTGAGGATAATGCTATCGATTCATGGTTTTCTAAAGTTTAAACACGTGGATACAGACAAATTGACTTTTTAAGCCTTTTAAAGGATTACATTTCGTATCACGGGTTTGTCAATTGTCAAGGAAAAGAGACAAATAGCTGAAGTAATAACTTTTTTTGTTCAAAATAAAAATAATGAAATTTTTGTAGATTCAATAACACAATTTTCCGTATTCAGCTTTACGAGATTTATCGTAACAGCAAATTGACATAAGGGACGGATAAAAGTTAAGTACATATTTAAAATACGAGATTGAAATATTTCATTTTCTACTGAAGTTTGTTAGTCTCCTTCCTCCAGATTCCTTTCGCAATTGCGCTTATCGAACTAACGTTATCCTTAATAATTCTCTCGCAGGAAAAGGAATTCTATATTCCTTGTAAGTCAACGTTTACTTTGAAAATTAAATATGCATAAGAGAAAAATATTATTTCATTTCGACTTAAAAGCAACCATTTATATCTACATCCATTAAATTCGTCCTAATAATCTTTACCGACTGAATTCGACGTTAAAAAACACGAACTTAAAATATTGTATTCATCAAATTTATTGAAAACATTATCTAATGTAAATTATACGCCATTTAATACCTTAAGTAACATTCAAAATCCGTTTACCCTAAATTCTCCCGAATTTAAACAGTACTTAATCCGCAGAACAAACTATCAATGATTTCGTCTAGTTCCATTTTAACCGTTTACAGTCGAATTCGGCCGTAATAGCAGCTTCAGGTTTCGATATATAAAATCAGAAACTGAAAATTAATCATTTAATTATTCAACTAACGGGAGGATGAAATAAGATTCCTTTTCTTTTAGTACTTAATACTTCGATGCCTAATTCAGTTTTTTATGAAAAGACATGTTACAAGTTTAAGACACAGAGAATTATCAACCGTTAAGTGTTAATATCACAAAAACTGCATCATTGTTACTCCAATAACACACTACAATTTAAGAACGACCAGCAAAAAAAGAATTCTTCTCAGTCCCGTGTACGAACTTGTCTCGCTACCGCAATTCCATCGTTCAAAAGTTCGACGGACAACCCCAATCGCTCTCCAATCACAAAAACCAAGCTCGCGCGGGTCACCGAGATGACCTATCGTGCTCAAGCAAAAATACCTCCACCGTATCCTCCTCGTATCAAATTGATGTCACTCGTCGCGATTGACGGTCACGGTTACCGTATTCTCATCCATCCAGAAGAAACGCGGGCGCCGCGGCGCATCGAAACAAGCCCCCGCGACGCGCGGGGAGCTAACAGAACTAACGACTCGTAATTAGAATCGACGTGCAGCCCGGTGGATCGCAGTTGGAACAGTTTGTAATGGAGATTAATCGATCTCGGGGCAGCCGGTGCGCGGTGTCATTTCCGCGGCGGCGGCGGCCCCGCGTCCGAGATGCTCCATATTCGGTCGAAATTATCCTCGCCCTCTGCGGCCCGAAAGAGACCGGGGAGGCCGGCAAATCTAGTAAGGGCGGAGAGAAAAGAGAGCAACGCATCGAACCGCGGCGTAGCGCTAAGTAAAGCGTGTGCCAAAAAAAGCGTGCGAGTCAAAGCGAAGACGCTGGGAGCGCTCGGGGGGCCGTGGGGATCGGGGAATAAGGTGTATCAGGGCGAGGCAACAAACGGGCCTGGCCGAGAGGCGGTGAAAGAGAGGGCGCCTGCGGGTAGTTCGAGGGGGTTGGTAGCGAGCTATGACGTCACCGGGAGCGTCATACAGCCGCCCCTACTACCCTCGATCAATGACGCGACCTTGCCGCCCCTCCGCGCTCCCCAGCGTCCCCCGGCGACCCAAGCGATACCCTCCACGTTCACCCCTCCGGGCTGAACCAACCCGACCCAGTACTCAAAGGGGCGGCGGCTGTTTCTGCAACCTGGCAACCCTGTCTATATTTAGCATCCATTCCGTTCCCCACTAGGGGGGATCGCTTCGTCTCTTTTCTCCTACCCCCCACCCCCGCATCTCTGGTGTCTACTATTTTCCGCGTACAATTTTCATCCTTCCTACACTACACTCTTCTTCATCCGCCTATGCGCTTCTATCTCTGTTATCGTTGCTGCTTGTCCCCCATCTTTCACACATCATTCTACTGGCTTACAGGGCCTCTATCCTACTTCGCTCTTTGTTATTCCGCGTATTTGTGTTCTCTTTTTCTAGCTTTCCGCTTCTTTCCCCTCTGCCCTTTTTTTTTATCCACGAGTTGGTCCTTTGTGCGGGTATACGTAGGTGGCTCTCTCTCGCGCCGACGACCCAGGTGCTGCCCGTTCCTCTCGCGGGACGATATAAACAAGGGTTTTGAGCATGCGTCGGCCTCGAGAGAGAAAGAGAGAGAGGCAGGCGGCTGCTCGAACGACGCCCGATCAACAGACACGACGAAAGAGGGGCCCGGGTCGCGCGCCTGTTCCTACCGTCCTCGAACCGACCCGCAGGCCACCCCGCGGCACGGGAACCGTTGCGGTCGAACATTATTTACAGACCACGATGATTTTCACAGGGATCGTTTCTTCTTCGGCTCTCCGCTGGAAAGATAAGGGGTGGACATAGATCGAACCGTGACCACGGACCGTTCTTTTGTTTATGGTTCCGTCGGGACGGACAAGGAAATTTTACGAGCCGGCCCCTCTATCGACATGTAAATAAGACGACGAACGATTCGTCTCCAATGGCACGGCGTCCGCACAACGGCGCGTTGCCTTTGAATGGCAGCGGCTGATCGACGAACAGATTTTTAACCCTTGGTATCCTTCCAGACAATTTTCTTCGCGACTATAGTCTTTACATTTATCTTATTATTAACCTTTTGCGGTCGAATGCTGCTGTAATGGAGATTTCGAACTTCGATATCTAAATTCGAAAACTGCAAATGAATAATTTAATTATTCAAATAACGGAAGATTGATATGTGGTTTTCTTTTTTCTAGTATTTAAGACTTCGATGCATAACTCGGATTTTTGATAAAAAGGGTTGTTAGAAGTTTATAAAATTCTCGTCCGCAAAGGGTTAACATTTTGCTGACCGATTATAAGTGTATTCGCATTTCTGCGATCCGATTCGTTCACTAATTAAATTATGATAGCACTTCATTCACTTTTATCTGAACGTAATATTGGTTTTTAAAAAGCACTTTAGTTTGTATTCATTAAATTAAATTGTTTTAGTTATTTTAACATTTTATATGCAAATAAAATATGTACATTGATGTTTAAATCCTTGTTCTATGATTTCTTTCGCAACTGTGCTTGATAAAAGTACTTTAACCTTAAGAATTTATTGGAAAAAGGGAATTTGGTACTTACTGTATTCGCCACATTTATTTTAGACGTTAACGATTGAATTAATAGAAGAGAAATATTTAATTTATATTTTTTAAAACAGATAATATTTAAATTTTCCAAATTTAGTTAAAAATTTTCATCACGAATCTGACATGTTATCACAGGGCAAGGGATTGAAGGAGTAATTTTAAAAGGTGTTAACCCCTTCCTATATAATTTCCTTTGTGATTACACTCATCAGACCTATTTCACTATCAATAATTCCCGAGAAAACAAAGTAACTTTGAAGATGAAAACACTGATGATAGTAAAGTAGTCTTTTCTTTTCTTTGTACATAATGAACACCATTGGTTTTCATTAGATTGTTTTACAAGACAAGAGGTTAACCTATTGTGGTCGTAAACTCTTGAAACTTTTGAAAATTCTTTCAATAAAAAGCCGATTTTCGTATGGAATTCTTAAATACTATAAAATAATAAAAATTTTTATCAACCTCTCATTATTCAAATCATTAAATTATTAATTTTCAGCTTTCAATTTTAAATATGAAAACTCGAAATCATTATTACAGTGACATTTGACGACAAAGGATTAACATATTCATTACATTGAGAATCTTAAGCGTTCATTATGTCACCTATTCTTTCGTAGCAAAGATGAATTGGTCGCAATTCTT
The DNA here is from genome assembly GCF_051020985.1 of Nomia melanderi. Classification (NCBI taxonomy): domain Eukaryota; kingdom Metazoa; phylum Arthropoda; class Insecta; order Hymenoptera; family Halictidae; genus Nomia; species Nomia melanderi. The sequence continues at coordinate 4,168,168 of NC_135005.1, forward strand.
ACGTTGTACTAATATCTAGTTACTTATGCTATTAAACATTTTTATTCTGCATGAATCATTTTATATGTTGTAATTGTTCTCAATTAATAAATTACGTGAACGTAAAGAAATGATTTGTTCATTGTGAGTATACGTACGCTTTCAAAGTAAAATATTCACAGTAGTGGAATAATCTCTTACTTCAATGTATGCGCAATGAAAAGCATCGATTCCTGTTAAATCTAGCTAAAAATCTATTCCACAACTCCTACTCGTTATTATATAGCAGGGAATTAAAGATCGACAATGTTTTAGTAATACTTAGCCCATCTATAAAAGAACAAACAAAATAAATGTAGAAAACTAAATGTAGAGAAAACGTTGTTGAAATTTTTCATATAATGAAATAGAAAACATACATCAAATTACTTTAAATATATAAATAGAAATGGAAACAAATTATTTTTCATTAAAGAGTAGAATCTTCTTAAGGATTCTTGTATTGCAATTCAATTACATTTAATTTAGTACGGTGGGAACATAGTCAAGGAAATTTTGTTGATTGGATTGTTTTCATTTTGTTGTATTTGGAAAATAATTCAACACATTAATTATTTTGTTGTATGAAACAATTAATGTGTTGAATTATTTTCCTTGAACTCGAAGCTTGAATTAGTATATATTATGTACTTCTCTGGGTTAACTTTAATTTCCATAATAAAGAATAGTATATTTTAATTTATTCAATTGATTGAGAATGTAAGACATTATTAACACGAGAATTATTATAATAAATGGAAAGCTTTGAACTTAATAAAGTTGAGTAATATATTGTATAAAATAAAACTGTAAATATTTATACATTAGAAGATTTTATTAAAATCCTATTATGTAGGTTAAGCGTCATTAACTTCTAAGTATTGCAATTAATTTTTCAAATATTTTATCTCACCACTTTTAACTTCATAATACCAAAGAAAATTTATTTATCTTGTATATTCTTATTTTAAATATATTTATTTATCTCGACAAATATTAAATTATAAATTTATACCCAAGCGTTGCAAGTCTAAGCGGTATATATTGCGAACTGTAGGACTGATTAATGTTAACATTACAATGCGATTTCATTATTGTGCGCGCGTCGCATGAATTTAATTTTTCAAATGGTATTCCTGTGAATTCATTAAACTAATGAAATACGTATTATTGGAAATGCAATTTAACAGCCTCCCTGTCATTTAAATATCCTTTTAAATAGGGAAATCCCATTCATTTGTTATAAGTATCTCGGAAGTGGTGGAACAAATAAGTAATCACTTCAGTTATTCATTCTGCATAGTATTCTAGTATTTATTGTCTTATTAATACGAGCACGTCATTGAAACTTTTACGAATTCCTGCAATGAATAAGTTTTGTTCGTTGAAGCTCAGATTTGCTCTGGTAGTCTACGAAAAATACGTAAATTATAAAAGGATTTTTAAAATTTTCATTTCCCATTAACAATTACATTTTCACACAGCATTACATTCAAAAATAACAACAGAACTGATTAATTTTAATGATGCAGATTTTAAACAGGTGATTAAAATTTTTCTGCAAACCTGCACGATATATTAATTAAAAACTCGCAATACCGATTAAAAAGATTAAAGAGACGCCTATAGACAAATACCATGTTCCCGGTTCAATGTAATTTGTTTTATCGTGGGAAAATATTGTCCATGATTAAATTCCGTTTAACGTGAAGTGAAAAGGTGAAACAACAAAAAACTGTTCATTATAGAGGATATTTAAATATCAATAGAATTTGTGCTTGACATTAAAATTTTAAAAAAAGTTGAATGCAAATGTCACGTTCAATTAAAATAATTATAAAATATAATGTTAAATCATTGATTATAATATAATTATAAAATATAATTATTTTTATACATTCAAATCGATAATTATAAATTGCATGTTGTTAACGTCGTTAGATTTAACAATATTACTGCATTCTATATTAGTAATGAATATATTGTGAATAAACATTACTGTAGAAAAATGTAAGACCATATATTAGAATTCGATTGTTTTCTCCAGCTGTGCAGAGAATTCAGTAACTGATGCTTTAACTTAGGAAGGATGATTCTACTGGGAAAAATAAATCCAAAAGGTACAATAAAATTTTTCACTGAAAACCTCGTTCTCAAGAAAATCGAGTTTAAACGTGTTCTGTCAACAGTTAGCCAAATGCAGGTGTGCTCGACAAACTTTGAAACTGGATTTTCTTGAAAACAAGGTTTCAAGCGAAAATATTTTATTCCACATTCTTCACTTATTTTTTCCTGTAGAACAACTTCTAGTCGATTGTAACACCCGCACTCAATCGAGTCAGACAAATGTTTCATCTTCATTTACTCGAAATAGGGGCATCAACGGAAAAAATTTCATTTCATATTCTCAACTTATTTGTTCTTGTGTTACCATTTTTCTGTCAGTTAAATCATTGATTATAGAACACCCTATGTAATACTCGGAATCTTATTCTTCTGAACTACGATAAAAACCAATAGAAAAGTAAGTGACCGAAAGCACGCGACATTAAATACTGGAAATCTAAAATCGTAATAATCCCTGCACGAAAGAAATCTAGAATCTAGAAATCTACAATCTCAGCATGAAAGTGGTTATTTTTCAAACCACTATTATGTTAATGTCAACGACAATTTTTTCTTTATCGCATACAGAAGTTACAAATTCAACAAATCTCTACTTTATATAAATGCTATCCTTCTACGAAAAACTTTTTTTTATTTCACTTCAGTTCACAAAATAATTACTTTATATAGAGTACGATTATCTTTAACTTCTTTCTTCCCGCATTAATACAACTTAAAGCGCGACAACTAGTAAAATTGGTATGCAACAGGAAATGTAGAACAATTTAATAAATGATAAATGTAATTAGGTAAAGAGTATGAGTGTTATACTGAAATATAATGAAACATATACACAAAATTGAAAAACGCTTTGTCAATAATAATCCAATAATTTTTCTTTTTCTACTCGTGTAATACTAACAACTCTAAATAACATTACTCTATTAAAATCTACAGGACCAGCAAGGCTTCTTTTGGGACATTATACAATTCTTCTAATTCTACACAATATGTACGTGGTAAATACATAAATACTTGTAAAAAACAACCTACTGTTTCCGTAAAAACATATTAGTCCTCCGAAGGCTAATTACATTTAACCGAATACAACAGTGTAGACAGATATTTAAAAAAAAACTATTTTTAAACAAATTTCCTTTAAAATTCAAATGTTTATTCCTTAATCAAAAGTTCGAAAAAAGGAATACCAAACACGTATTAGGTTGAATAATATATAATATCAGCTTTTGTGGAAAAAGAAAAACCTTATTTGATATTCTAAAAGACATTCATTTAATCAAAATGTGCTCTATTCTATTCGATATACCTCTGTTAATGCATTTTCAATGAATATATTCCTTTTTTGCAAAATTCGGAATGTTTAGAATGAATAAATTCTAAAAACATCGTTATAAACTACTGTTTTGTACTCTGATTTTTACTACACGGCTATTTGATAAAAAAAACATTAACTAAATGAAATTTTGCAAATCAACGTTGCACTGTTCTTTCATTCACAGAATTGTCCCCAAATGCGTAGTTCATATTTTCAGCGGTTTTTGCAGCATTATTTCCAAATTTGAATTCATATAAAAAAAATTACACCAATATTAGAGGTATCTATGTTTTCAAAAAACTAGGCAAAAAATATTATTATGTATTATTATATTATGCACAATTCGGAAAAACGTTTTTGCAAAAAGTCACTCTGATGATCGACAATGAAACTGTTTAAAAGATTATATGAAAAACAAAGAAATAACAGCAACAGGAAAATAAACATTTATGACTAAGAAAAATCCGACATTTCATATTACACGACCTAACACAAGTAACCGAATACTCGCAAAAATTCGATTTAAGTGACAAACCCGGCACCGTCAGCCACACGGGTCTGCCAGGTATCCGAGGATCGATACGCGGTCTCCGGCTTCCGTAGGAAGTTCGTTTAAATTATCATGATTAATGTTTATCGACAAGCTCATCATAGCCGATGTATATAATACATCTGGAGTGGCATCTCGTCCCGTGATTGGTCCGCATCGATCGGCGGAACGCTTGTCGTTAGCATGCGAATGGGGCAGAAGCGACTCGTTCGAATGCAGCTCGGCTACCTCGAGCCAGGATAGAGAGGAGGGGGTCGCAGGATCCATCGATCACCGGCCATTTGGTTGAAATAATTCGAATGCAAATGCGCCGAATAGACGACGTCGCGAACCTTTACGACTCCGAGTCCCGCGATGGTCATCGTCCAAGAGTTCGCGGGATTAGTTAGTTACTCGCGTATACAGGGTTCCTGGTGACTAATGGTGCTGCCGGACAGCAGGTGATTCTACGTGTTGGATGCTCGAATAAGTACCGACTCGGGAATCGATTCGATAATAATTTATTATAACGATTGTACGAAGTTTCGCGACGTAATTGGTTGCAAAACCGTGGCGTAAAAGGGAAAATTGGTTGCCGGTGCTCGAGAAGAAATATTTAACGCATTGATTGGCAAATTGGTATTCATTAAATTCGTTGTATAATCAAAGCAGTTTTCTTAACAAAACAGAAATTGAAGTATCAAGACTTTTCATAACGATTGCTTCTTAAATATATTTACACCGAGACATGTTTTTATATGTCTAATTGTAGATTGTAATAATAGCAGAGCAATATTTGTAAAAATGATAGAGTGCGTTTTTTTTTGTTACATGTTCTGGTTTCTGATTTCAGTGGATAATTGTGGGTGAACGTGAACGTTATTTTAATATTATAAATTAGCTATGTCACCGATGGTACACGTTATTCAATACTGTAAATTAGCTAAGTATCACCAGTGTTAATAAGAGAAAATTATTTTAACTTTAATAAAAATTAAGGTATACTTACGTTTTACACGGACTATCTTTGTTTCTTAACTGAAACTCACGCTGATCAGTCTAGGTAGGTGTGGGATAATATTTATTTAATATTTTAACACATTATTAATATTTTATTATTTTTATTATTAATATTTTATTTCTTAAAAACAGTGGTGGTCTGTATAATACGTACAGAAATTAATTATTAAAATTACATAAAAAGTTGTACCACCCGAACTCGGGTGACTAGGCGGTAAAAGTGTTAACAAATCAATAATACTTCCTAATTTTAATTGAGCTGTTGACGGTTACAGTTCGAACCTTAAATAAAGATTAAGCAGAGGGATGATCCAGTCCTCGTAGCTGGCATCTAGATGATTCACTTCAAGTGACAAAAAGTGAGCGCTATCATGAGTAAGCTATATTATACGAATCGTTTTAAACGAATCCTTGCCTTTAGCAAATCAATTCAAGTGGTAGCTGATTGTCCGACATGCTAAAAAAGATAAGTCGGAGTAAAAAACAATTTTCTATTTAATTTTAACCGTATCGTGAACCCTTCAAGTGACCAGTTTTAAAATTTCATTAAAAATTTTACGTTTTCCTTTGTTAATTTATATTTATATAAATTCCTATATTGTCCGATTGATCAGTTTTTCAATTTTTATCTTTCCTTCTGTTTCTATCTCCACTAAGACAGATTTATTGTCTAGCTTGTTTACCTTTCTTTTGTATCCAGTTATTTGAGCGGTTACGATAGAAATTAGTATATACAAAGTGCCGGTACGGTAGTATTAAGGCTCCATTTTCGAGAAAATTGAATTTGAACATTCTTCTAGTGTATTTCAATATGCTTCATTCTGGGTTGAAGCGTATTGAATAATTTTAAGGAGATTATAATATATGAAAAATTAAATCATAAACGTAAAATGATATTTTGTCGTACGAAGCTTCATTTCCAATTGAATGAATATCGTGCTTGGAATCATAGCGACAACATTTAAAAATTGTCAGAAATTAAATAATTTCACTGTACCCAAAACTCATGATCTTTTTCCTTTCAATGCAATGTTCATAAAATATAATATTTTAGAATTGAATCAAATTCTAAATATTATTTTCATCAAACAGACTATTTTTCGAGTTCTTAGTAAATGAGATAACACAATTTTGTTTAAGTTTAAGAATTAATTATGTAACAAACGTTATGATTCTTGACATTAGAAACGTTTAAAATTTAGCGAGAGTGCGTACACTTAACACATGAACATTGACACTCACGTGTATCAGTATAATTTTAAAATTCGATTTTCCAGATAATGAAATCCTGTTTCCAAGAATTTTATTCTTTAATTTCGACTTATTCTGTTTTATGTTAGATCACCTACTCGGTTATCAGACATTATGTGTACACTATAATCCAACCTATTCCACGGTTTCGTTTAATTTCGATCTCAGGAGTTCGAGGAACTCGTCTCAGTGTCACGTGCACCGTATTTAAACTTGGCTCGATCTTTCATATCGACGGATATATACACTGGCTCATCGTTTCAACGTCGCACCGCCCCATAACCATCTGGTCCCTCTGTTTAACTCCTCTTGGCAAAATGCGGGCGAATTCGTTATCTGTTAGGTTCCATAAGTACTACGTCGCGTTTCTCCCCGGAATAAAATGCTATCGCGATATTATTGTGATTCCGATCAATGTCGTGCTGAGCGATAAAAAATGGATTCGGGATTTTGAAGATGGATAACATACTACGTAACGAGTGAAAAGAAATATAAGTAGTTGAAAAGTGATAAGATAGGCTGCGAATCATTCATTATTTATGAGATTTTTACATTTATAAATAATGGGTAAGTCTTTTAATTAAGAAACATTAAGGAAATTTAAGCACTTTTACCATAAAGGATATCTTAGTCAATAAAATAAATCTGTTTCTTAATGTAACTTTTATAAAATAATAGACCTATTTATGAACATGAGAAATCTATTTATCAAATGTTTAATTGGAGATGTAAACATTTGTTCAACTACCGAGGTACTCTTGGTATTTCATATTTTTAAAGAATTTAATTCAACTATTAAATAATGTATGACATTTGTTATAATAATGCACACTGATTCAATGAAATTTTATTGATTTCTATCTCGTGTTGGTTCTTATATTTTACGAACGCGTATGAATTAGGTTATTCAGTTGACTTTATTACTTGAAACGCTTTCTGTACGTCCATTGCATAAAGAAAATTTAATCATTCCATGAATATACATAACTTCATCCTGGTTGACTTTGAATAACCGTGATTATTTATGTTGTCTTATATTACGTATCATAATCAAGAATTATGAGATAACTATTAAAAATTCTAAAATATAAATAATAAAACAAAAATTTAGAATCTAAGACATTTTAAATCACTTCTACTATTGAAAACTTATTTTTGCATTGTTCTATTAGTTCATTTTTTCAATATGAAAAATTGTCAATATCCAATGACAAAGACAAAGCGGAAAGTGTTGGAAAGTGTAAATGATTAATGATCATTCATGTTGTTTCTAAACGGAAAATAAATTTATTATCTTAATTATACTCTAAATTCAATTCAGAATATTATTATGTGTCGGCTATTATATCTGTATTATATTTAAAAAGTTGATAGTATTAAAAGCATGAATTTTATAAGTACGAGATAATTTTATCCTTGATGCAGTCATCAATATAAATACTAATCGAATCATCAACGAAACATCTCTATATTCTCAAGAAACTAAAGATTAACATTCTGCCGAAGAACCATTGAAAACAATGACGGACATTACCGTAAAAGTTTATACACATAAATTAACTCATTATACGAAGAACTGAAGGAAGAATACCTTTTATTCCTTCATACATATTCAATTTCTGACTTGTGTATCCTTCCGAGTTTTAATTTTTCCGCTCAATAAAATATGAGTCTGCATAGCCTGTGCTTAATTAGAGAGCACATTGACATAAAAATGTTTATTATCGTTGAAGGAACATTTCCATATAAAATTGCTCGTTCAATTTATTTTGAATCTATTTAAACAGTTAGAAATTTATTAAAGGGTAAGCACTAGACCGAGGAGGCAGGATCATGGCGTGCCACTATTTTCAGACGATGGCCCGTTAACGATACCGTCTATCGAAGTCTCCCCTTTAAGAGTAATTACGGAGTTAAAGGGTTAAGCGTAATATTTATACAACGTCGTAAAAATATTTATACGCTTGTCCTTGTTTCTTTGGGACCACGGTTTTTTGTTTATGTATTCGTCGTGAAATGCTGCTTTTAACGCCCGTTTCAGAATTTCACGTAGGGTACAGTTTTATTTCCTTTGGTTGAACGTTACTGGGTCATATTTTAAAAACACGTTTAATTTTTACAAAACCTTTTTAGATGTTTCTTTTAGTATTCTACGGCTCAAAAATATTTTATTAAAAAATTGCACCAGTGCAATGGAACAGTATTAAACATCCAATGGAAGTTCGAAAGTTTTTAAAGGCTTTATTGTTGAAGCAAACATCGTTGTTAATGCTTTCTGTTAGGATGAAGATGATAAAGTTTATTTTTTATTCGTAACAATTTATTTCTGACCATAATATTGTAAATATATTTCCCTTGTTTTCATTCAAAATTTATTTTTCTACGATTATGCAGCATATACGAACAGAAAGTGTAAGCAATTCGATTTTAGTATTTTTTATTATACCTAGGAAATTTTGTTATAATAAAAATACACATGTTTTTATTTTCTACCAACGACGAGAGACTTTTAGAAACAAGCAATTAATTGTTTCCGACGGGACAACAATAGAAAATGTAATTAATCGTTACTTTTTGTTTTGTCAGAGGGTAAGTCATAGTCTGTAAACATCTTCTTTCAGCTTTCCCGAAAGAAAAAAGTCTACTAGTGTCAGCCTAGTGAACACGTTCGCCATGATATACGTCCATTACGTCCAATCCAACGATCTGGGAATTTGTCATTGAGTATTTGCGTAGCCACCCGTGAATAATGGACTGGGCTACCATCACGTTGGTACTACACTATCTAACGAACTCTTAATGGCACAACTTCTATTAATTCCTGTACATCGATAAAAACATTACGTATATTATGTATATTTACTTACATAATCACTTTTTGAGTATTTAAAACCAATCACCGCAACAGAAATATCTGTAGTCGACTATAATTTAGTAACTTTAAACTAATAATTACTACTATCTTGAACTTTTGGAACAGTTAGTCATATTCTTTTACGTGTAACTCAATTAAAGTATAATTTTAATATAAAATAATATTTAAGTAATATATATTTAGTTTTATTTCTAGTGTCTTGTTTATTGAATGAATAAATGTTCATATTCAGTTTATTGTTTATAAATCTGATTTTCTATAAATAAATATTAATTCAGTGTAAATATTCTTGCAACGAAAACCTTAATGTAAAACACGATGCCTATATTAGAATTATTTAATTTTACGAACATTCCTGAATTAAAATGTCTAAATTACAATCTGGATGTGAATAAAATATTTTCATTTGAAATCGTTAACCTCGTATGATAACTTGGGATAAATAGCAAACTTCGCATTCTCGGTCGAATCGTTTAGATCACGATTCAATACAACAGTAATTCATTATCTTTGAGTAAATAAATATATAAAATAACAAAATAAAATTTTATTAAGTTCGTGTTTTTTCAATTGTTTTAGAGGTTTTAAATTTAATTTCCTTTTGAATTTTGATCACGGATTATTTGATCGGCGATAATATTCGAATTCTTCATGTTTGCAAATTGTAACTTTAAAGTACCCTTTAAGTTTTAACTATGAATTAAATACAATTAAGCTTATTATAAAATATGATTTAATTTAATATACCTAATTTGAACAATAGATTCATTCAAAAAACTTTTAAAATACGAATATATATATATATATATATAGTATCTGTATATGAAATAAAAAGTGAAAGCCATAGAAGTATTTTTTAAAAGACTTTATACATAATGTCTTTTATATGTTTTTCCAATTGAGCTTACAATTTTAATATTAATAGAAAAGATAACGTGAATGTTATCAATCAGTTTTATCTAATCATTTTGAAATTCATGTGATTAAAAGTCGAATTACATTGTGCATGTAGTTGCAGCAGCAGTACCTAATATAAAAGCAGCATTTATCTTCATGTATTGCGAGCAATGTGTACGCAATTCAGAACACAAATTACAAAAGTACGCCAGGATTTCTGACAAGTCGCTGCATAAATCATTACATGCGGTTCCGCACTGCGGTTGGACGGTTTCTAATAGGCAGATACATTGCAGTTGCCTGATAATGGATTTGATTATAGTAAACAGTTTCAACACACTACTCCATCACCTTTGTTTCGTCATATAATTAGAACAAAAACTAAGAACTTAATTAGGAACCTACAACAATATTTTCCTCGTCTTTAATGAGATGAAATTAAAAAAGGAAAGTTATAAAGTTTACATTAACTTAATTTATAAGAATTTAAAAAATTGTATACATTTCTGTTTCTGCAATTTGAATAAATTTCATTTCATTTATGAAAAATCCAGAATAAATAAAATTCATTTATTCTGAATTGTAGTATGTAATAAATTTGAATTAAAAGATACGTAACGACATGATTTGCAGACGATATTAAAATGGAGAAATAATATAACAATAAAAATGCATTCTGTGGTTCGTTGAATTTATTATGTTACGCCTTTCTTTGTATAAAAGCACAAAAATTATTTTAACACAAAGTTGATACTGTATAGAAGTATTTTCCCTTTTATTAGATTAATAGATAGATTAATTCGGATTGATGGATAGCAAAACGTTTATTATACTTACAGAATACAGTTGAAAATGTTATCAATTGTGCAATACCTTTGTGTAACCTTTATAATTGTTAATAAATTGCTTACATTTATTGGAAAGTATTAAAAATAGTTATAAGGATTTAAATATATTTATAATAGAGTCCAACAAACTATGAATTTTAACTAAATTTTTACTATACTATGAATTGAAAGTTATATTTCTGTATAACTAAAACTATTACGAATTTTTTCACTTCAATTAAATGTAAACTGTATAATGCATTAAAACCAGAATTTCAACTACTTGTATATACCAAAAATTGTATTCTTAAATAAAAAGAGGCAATCAAATCTTTTCCTTAGGATTCTAAAATTCTAAATACTTCAAGAACTATGCTTGAAATTAAAGTTTAAAATTATACATTATTCAAGATGATAATACGAAGATCATGATATTATACACCATTTTAATGTTGACAACGGAGTCCCGTGAAAAACTAATATATATATTTTAATATTTTATTATTATTCTCATATTATCGTTAAGAAACATACATTATCAATATAATGTCTTAGTTGTATTTGTAAAAGTTAACACGAGGATGTGCAGTCCTGCTGGTATTGAGAAAGGTTGAAAGGTTGTGAAATTAATGACTGAACAGACACGGAATTTTTACATTTAAATAAACGATCCTGTATTGTGACAAATTTGATTGGTATACAACGGTTTACAAGGGAATCGATCGTATCGTGCCACGGAATGGTACGGGAGATGACGAAGGATACTCGAATCGAAGGTAGAAGCGTAACTGTTACCGTTAGCGATGAGCAAAAGCGCAATCTGGAAGACGCTATTTTTCTTCTGGTTCGGTCTCATCATTACCGTTCCGTTCGATTGATTCACTGTCCACGCGTGATCTCGTTTACACCTTTACCATTTTTCATTTTCGTTCGAGCATCGAGCTACAGAATCTCGTTTTCTCCGCTCGCTCCTTGCAGATCCTTTAACATACCTCAGCGCTCTATCTGATCAGACACCGGACTGCTCTCTACTGGGTCTCTATAAATACTCCCCAACCCAATTTGCTCGCTTTAATAGTCTTCAATTATCCTCGACACGTCAAATCTATAATGGTGGTTAAGAAGATGCTCGAACAATGAACATTGTTATTTATACTAGGGATTCACATACACGTAGATACAGATGTTTACATGTTGGGTTAGAGACAATGAATTCAAAGAAAAATTGACTTTGTACTATCGAAATTTTCGGTACGCGCCGAATGAAATAAAAAGTGTTCTTTCGTGTTTATCGAACTGTTTACTGCAATATTGTTTGGACAATTATGAATATCGTGAATACACGTAATCTGCAGTATAGCGAATATATATGGTTTAATGTAGACGAAATATATTTTGATTGACTGTAAGGACACACATTACATGAAAGGATGGAAACACGTATTCATAAACAATTTTGCAAATATACTGACTGCAAGAAAAGTATCCAAAGAAATCATATGAAACCGAAAGAATTTGTTCAATGAAGTAGGAATTGAAAAATAAAAATTCATTATAACGATTACTATAATAATATTCTTATACTTCAAAAATTCTGAAGTATCGTTTAATTGAAGTATTACTATAAAATATGTTTCCTAAATGAGGATACAAAATTCAGTGATCTATATACGACAATGAATGTATCGAAATAAAATAACAATAAAAACATTATGAATATTGACTACTGTTATCTTTTCAGTACATCAAATTCCCCTATTCCAATTTCATTATTATAACACCGTATCTAATATTGTTTACTCCTGCGTCTCCTCCGAATGTATCCGAGTACAACAGTTACAATTCAATCGGAGTGAATCATTTCACACGAATAGAAACATTAATGACCAACTTTCTTTCGACCACCACTATAGTTTCATCGCAATTATACTATTTATTCGAATCGGGTCGCTCGGATGATCTTCTTCTTATACAAAATTAAAAAATCTCGACTGATATTACGAAAACGATCCCCGTAGTCCGAAATCGTTCGTGGAGAGTATTTACATGCGTTCAGTACATTCGTCGATTTCTGAATTATCGTTTCTGTTTCCAATGGATTCTGTTTACAAAAAAAAGACAAAAAATAGAACAGGAGAGAAGTGTGCGAAAGATGAATCGAAAACAGATGGAAACGGGTGCAGTCTTCTGAACAGTATTCGCAAACGACGTCGGGACGGTATACGGGAATTGTCACATCGTTCGTGTATATTCATCCTTTTCCTTTTACTCAGTTATTTCAGACGCAAGTTCGCTCGTCCGTTACCGGATAAATTCGAGGATAGAAAAAAGTCACAGCGAACATCGACAAGGAAACGTTAACGACAACGACAGTGGGGGGAACAAATGTGCCGTTGCGTTCCGACACTTTCGGCGCGAGATTTGAACGAACGTTTGGGCTCGTCGCTTCGATCTCTCGTTTCGTTGGAAATCTTCAAGTCTCGTTACATTTCTTGTTCTCTCATTTACGTGTAAAAGTCGAACGTGCTACACATTAGGTGTACCAATGAATAATCTACTATTATTTACTAAATTCACCGTTCACATAGAAGACAATTAAGAACTATCTGAACAACGTTCGTCTTTGTTCTTCGATTAGAAAGAAATTCGACAAAATATACTTCGATATAAATTATATGTTTATATATATACGCGGATTACTGAACTACTTGAAGTAATCGATTACTCGTTGGTAGATCTAATCGTTTCTAGAGGATCACGCTACGCATGAACGCGCCCGTGAGAGTCGTGCGATTCTTCGATCAACATGCCTCGAGTCTCTTTTCGTTTCGGACCGTTTTCAAATTACAATTACGCACCACATGTATCGTTTTATCGTGTATTTGCTTTTTAACGACTTAATACCCGACAATACACATTATCTACCGTTAGTAAGCGGTGATAAATAACAATTAGTCATAATATGAAAAACTGACGATATGATAGGTAGATCGGTCTCGTCGCTGCCACGTATAAAACTTCTGTCGACTCGTCCTCCTCCTACTCCTTACTTTTGTTTCTGCTTTAACCCATTCGACACTGATTGTACATATTTAGCTGGAAAAACCAATCATATGCATAGTAAAAATTAAGGGAGTTTATCGATTAAAGCTTTCATTGGTTTTAAGCCAAAATTTCAAAATGAATTTGATAATATAATGATCTTTTCTAAATTTTCAATAATAAACTGATAAAAAGTTTTGGTTTTCGAGGATCATTTTTTAAATAATTTAGGTTTGAATGGGTTAAACGATCGATCGTTCGATCTATTACCAAGTTGGAATTCTTGCTGAACGATCGTCGTCTGCATGGAAATAAAGACGTGAGTGTAGTTTTCCTCTTTTTATGCTTTCTTCGTTTTTTTCGGGTAATTGGCGTGATCTCGATAAACTATATTTGGTAGTTCGTTCGGTAAGTAAACGTGAACTGAAGTTCAATCGAAGAATTAGTTAGTATATCCCAGAAAAATAGTTTTATACGTCGCAACATGCAATTTGACGCTGCGATTACCTCTCTCATTGACGCAATCGATGCTACGACGATCTTTTCGCCGATACTCGCTTTGCTGTGCATAATTCGTATAGCTTCCTTATTTTATTTATTTAATTTATATAGTTTTCATATCAGTTAATTGTATATTATGCAAAGTACAAGTGTTTTCAAATGACATCAGGATAGATTGTATAAATTCGAACAAACAGTCTGAATAGAAAATGGAGTTTTTATATGTATTCGTTGACGAATTGAAAATTTGCTTAACAGCAGCGTAAATGTCATTAGTAACCAAGAAATGACCGGTTATATAAAGAATGATACAATTAAGTGAAAATTTTATTTAGTGAGTATGATACAGGTATGCAATTTATGAATGTACCCGTGTATACAATAATACATTAAATAAAAACATAAATAATAGCATTGTATAATAAATAATCATATAGAAAAAGAATAAACAACATGAAGAATTAAAAATTAATTTATAAAAATATTTATTAAATTTATAAATAATATAAACTCTTGAATTTAAAAATGTAAATATCATTGCTTTTAGCATTATTCTTAATTAGGATGAAGAAATAGTAAATTAAAAAGAAATAGAACCTTCATTACGATTATGAATAAAAAATTTTATATTTAAAACAGGTTTTGTAATCAATTTAGTTTAAGTATCCTTTCTTCTCGATCATGTTGGAATCCTTGATTATTTTTTAAAATCCTTCACAGAAAAACTACATGCATATGTTTTTTCTTAAGAATTGCATTAATCTTTCCAATTATTATATTGTAATTTTTATTGATTTAATTACAGTTAAATTACTTTTTTATAAAACATTTTAGATATAAAAAAAAGTGTTACGTACGTATATCACCGTTTAGATAAATGTGGGTACACATATTCACGTTCTCAATTTTACAGAGAAGTAAGTTTTCTATCGATAATTGTGTTTTAACATAAAATAAATTTAAATCTTATCCTATTCTGGTAATCAAAGTAATTTCGAGAAAGTATATTGTACTCTGCATACCTTGACACATAAAATATTGAAAGATCAAATACGTTGTTATTGAACCATATTGTTTCATCATTGATTTACTAATAAATTATTCGTATCTTGAAACATAAGGTTCTTGACTTACAGTTTTACTTTATATTAATGAACATTAACAGTATTATTGTCTGAATAAGTGATGCAGTATAAATAATAGAACACATATTTTACTTCATTACGTAAGTTGTGATTTTTATTAAGAATTTATGGTCTTGAAAATGTAATTATCTTATATTGATGTTTAAGAGTTCATAATTTATGCATGGAAAAACATTTGTATGATAAAATTTTCAAATAATTCAGACCTATGCATTATTCTTATTAAAACCCGAATTCACAAATTTTTCCGCAACTATTTACTTCAATTTACTTAAAATTGAGAATCTTGATCGCAAAACATAAATTATATTTTCTTTATTTTTATCTATTGCTACTCGTTATTTTTTCTAGTTTTTATAAAAAACAGAAATACGCACTGTTCTCATTTGTTTATCCTTTCGAATGTGTATGAAGTATAAAACGATTAATTATTAGTAGAATGGAGTACAAAATTATTATTACTAACAATAATATATAAGCATTAATAATAAATACTTTGAATAATATTTTCTGAACATTCCTTCTTACTTAGTATAAATTTAAATTGCTTGAATCTTTTTGTCATCTTTCTCTATTTGGTCCATACAGTCAACAGTGCTGCATATTTGCGAACCAGAGATGTTTAAAAACAGGAAGAAAGAAATGCTATATTTAAAGATTGATATTTATATTAACAAAAAGGTGTTTTGAATGAATATTATGAACACATCATTATCTTCTCCTGTTATATATTTATTAAATACTTGTATATACTTTCCATACTCGGCAGAATATTTATTATTTTCATCAGTTTGATATCTGTGACTAATCATTAAATTTATTCTTTGTAAAGAACTTTAATATATCCAAAGTGCAAAAACTTTTCGCCTGCTCTTTTTTCGATATCGTGGTAACCTAGCATTCCATTTTTATTCCGCGCAGGAACCTTTTTCGGGGAATAGGTGAGCAGGCACACAACTGAATGTTCACTATCATTTATTTTCCAATTTTGAAAATGTTTAGCTTTATATACTTCTTTACACTGGAATAAACTACGTCAGAATCGCTTTTGCATTTAACCCCTTTTCACACTTAAAAAAGGCTATCTTTTTAATATTCGTCAAAATAAAAAAAAGCTACGTCTCTAACAAAAATGAAATATTGATAAAAAGTTTGTACCACATGTGTACCAATAATTATTTATTGTTATTTTAGTAACTATTAATAGTTTAACAATGAATGCTAAAAAACTATTCTATACAAAGTACATAAGAATTTAAATATTTTGCAGCTCAAAAATTATATTACAGAACTGTTTTTCAGTTTGGAAAAGACGTGTTACACAAGAAATTTATTTATAGACCACATTAATGCAAAAAGTGATATAGAAGTGACACATTTTCAAAGGTGTATCTCGAAAATAACTAGTATTTTTGATTTTCAGTTGATTACCTCTCACCAACTCTTAACCGGGAAACGACGTAGCATCGAGAGTCAACATTGAGAGGGCTATCGTATGTTTGGCACGAAAAACATTGGCCGTAAACGTCGTTCATCGAGCCAGATCACGGCGATCCGACGACGCAGAGAAAACCTCTTCCGGTCTCCGCATAGAACAGCGACGTCTGTGTAAAAAGTGTAGTCGTACGACAAGAAAACCGAGAATACCTTCGTCCTCTCTCGGCTCGGATCGGCGCGAACTGGCAGTGACGGTTACTTAATAATATAATATATTTACACGATTAACCTATGCTCACATGACCCTCAAACATCCATCAATCAGCTTTACATTGTACATCTTTCATTAAACGTCTATGCGTATGTATATTTATATTTATATTTATATTTATATTTATATTTATACTTATATTTATATTTATATTTATATTTGTATTTATATTTATATTTATATTTATATTTATATTTATATTTATACTTATATTTATATTTGTATTTATACTTACGCTTATACTTATACTTATATCTACACTTATACTTACACTTATACTTATACTTATATTTATATTTATATTTATATTTATATTCATATTTGTATTTATATTTATATTTAAATTTGTATTTGTATTTGTATTTGTATTTATATTTATATTTATATTTATATTTATATTTATATTTATATTTATATTTATATTTATATTTGTATTTGTATTTGTATTTGTATTTGTATTTATATTTATATTTATATTTATATTTATATTTATATTTATATTTATATTTATATTCGTATTTATATTTATATCTGTATATATATTTATCACACGCAGTACTCACGCATCGAATATACACACCATTTTATCAGTTTAAAAAACGTTATCGCGGCTCTAGTGTGCGGGTTACTCATATTTTCTCTCGTCCTTTGCGCAACGGGTTCCTCTTCATTTTCACGAGATCGAAAAAATAATTGCACCGGTGTACAATGACCATCGTAATCAATCATCGTGATCCATAATAAAAACCTAGCGATAATAGTAATCAGAATATAATGGTAATCATTAATAGTAGTGTTTATCGTCACAATCGACCCCTCATCTTCGGCTCAAGCTGTGATCTCCCTCGATCGATTTAATTCCTTCAATCAGAATCTCTTCATCGTTCCCCGTGTCTTCCTCCTACGTCATTTTCCAAATTTCTTCGCTTCGCTTTGTTTCCGGCCGACGTGCGCATCCCTCGTTAAATATGTATACGTATATGTACGCCAGTGTGCTCGTGTGACCTTGTGTTTCGCGTGTGTCTGTGTTCATCAGTGTTCGGGTACGGGTAATTCGTTCTCACGGAAAAAATGGCAGTTATAGTAATTGTCGAGCTGTTAGTTGCACATGCACCTACCCCAGGACCATCGGATTCTACAATCGAATCGGTCGCGACCATTTTTCGTCGCTGGCTGAGCCGGTCTGCTTACTCGTGTGTTCGTATGCATTTTGATTCGCCTCGTTTTGTTCATTCGAATTATTACGATTATATACAATGTACAAACCGCGGCAGCTGGCGAGCACTGTCATAAAAACTCACCCCGATGCATCCGGAACGAGGCACACTTGAATGATCCTCCCCCGATCGTACCGGACTGGAACAGTCCCCGCCGATCGCCGCGACAAACGATGATTTCTCCAGCTTCCAAATTACCCATCGAACGATGAACAAGGATCCAATCGTTCGCCACGCTTGAACCTTGCTCGCAATCTCTCTCGTCTCCCGTAACGAGAAAAACGACTCGAGCACGGAGGAACTTTCTTAAACGTGAAAAGACTGAATCGCGCTCCTTCCATTCCCCGTTTAGTTTGATTCCGTTTGATTATTAATCTCCTTTCGTTTCGTTTTGTTTTGTCATTTCTTAACACACCGGAAGCGTCGAGAAAACGGCGAGTCGCTAAGATTCGACCTTTGGCAAACGCGTTTGCTCAGGGTTGCGGATAGAGGATTGCCGGTTGACGCGTGTCCACTGAGAGAAGACTCCTCTTGTTTGGTCTTCTTCTCAGCGGACACCACCGGAACACGGAGGTTACTGAGGTTTTCCTGCACTGTTACTTCCTGTCTTTCCTGTTTGCTGCACTTTTATATTACGTATTCCGGTTTGTCGTCGCCGATTTTGCCGGTCCAGACCCTAGGGGACGCCGGTGTCCACGGCACCGCGATGTCTAGCATCATGTTGCTCGGCCGCCGCTGGAACGGCGAGAACTTGATCCTCTTTGGGCTCTTCGGCGGTGACTCCGCGAAGGTGACGCTCCTTCGCGGCCTCCTCGGCGGCGGCGGCGGTGGTGGCAGGTCCGCCATCGCTGGCGGTGGTGGCGGTGTGGGGAGAGATATGGCGGGCGACTCGCTTGGAGACTCCAGGTAGTTTACACCTGGGTATGCGTATTGCTGTGTACCTGGTCGCCCTCGGTATTGCCAATCGCGTTTGCTGGAGCGTAGTACTGGAAATTTAACGGTGGTTGCGTTTAGCGGGCGGGTGATTGGGTTAGCCGGTTTCTTTTAGTTCGGGTGTCTTTGGTGAACTGGTGGCCGCATTGTGATTTAGATTGACGGATTAGGAGGAACATATTCGGAAACTGTATTTTTATTATATTAGTACTTTCTATTAATTTATGTATTGTAGATTGGGTGCAATTAAGATCTAGATGATAGGATCATCGTAGTTTTATAGTAGGGTTACTGTACGGTTGGATTCATGTTCGTGACTTACTGAAATAGTCGTGTGTGCGATTTAGTATCAATTTGGTTGTTGTTAATTTAGTACCAAAAGCTATGCGTTTGAATATTATGTCTAATATACATTTACTCTTTTTTACTGATATTCTTTTACCTTTAATTTTGAACATCTTTCCTCCTAATTATACAATTTAAACCATTGTGGGCTTGTCAGTGTGCGGTTGCTTTTGTTGTGAGTGACAATTGTGATGCGGATGTTTATGCAATGTTGAGATTGCGATGAAGCTGGGACGAATACGTCAATTCTTCTTTTTAATGGGAATTTGGTTTGTGAAAGTGTTTTTAGTGTTTGAAAAATAGAAGTGGATACGTTAATGTATAAATCTTGAGATGATTAATTTGTTGGTATATGGAGGTGTTTCTACTGTGCTGTTAAATGGATATTGCTTTGTATTGTAGCAAACATATTTTGGAATGTATTAATTTTTGGTTATATGTGAACTATATGAATTACTTTTTATTTATTAGGATAGTGAAAAAGTATTATCGATGCTGTGGATTTGTGAGATTCACATATTTTAAGTGTCTATTGCTTGTAAATAATCTTGCCTTCACTCAATTATAAAACAATATTAATCTTTAACCAACATTATACAATGTTAGTATTATTATATTCACATTTTTACAAATTTTGGTAAGGTATTCTGTTAATATTTTCCACAATTCATAAAATTTTATAAAACCAATATTTAGAACAAACTTGTTGTCCTTTATTTTATGAAATTCAATTTTGAAATTAATACAACATTTCATTAGATGCGTCTTCTCCTTTCATGTATTAAAAACTCAACATAGCTTTAACGTTTTCTATAAATTATAGTTACCAGAAGTAACTGCACCAATAGTTCAATTTTGGGTTTCAATTAACCATAGCTTGTTTAGGAAGATACGTTCATAAATAAGCTTTACGAGAACTTTTTAACTTCTTGGACGTTTTATTGCTAATTTGGATTACTTGCATGAACATCCGCAAATATCCGTGTGTTTTGAAGAGAATATAAAACAAACGACTGAAGAGAATGAATAACACAGTCGTGTAAATCACGAAAAAGAGAGTGAAAAATAATTGTACCTTTATGTGCCTTTCAAATATTATTAACTCCAGTGCCATTAACTGTAGGTTCCAATCGATAAGTCGGATCGAGTAATCACTACATAATTTTAATTGTGAACGTAATGACAGAGGTGCATAAAGCTCTTTTGTTTTGTTTCCATTCTACAACCTGCTTTTTGTGCAATATATGAGCCATTCATTTGTCAAATCGATTAAGTTCACAAAACAGAGAGGTAGAGAAATTGCCAAAGGAAATTTTATGTCTTTAGTACAGCCTATGAATCATTGAATAAATTATGAAATGATAATAAACAATAATAAAACACAATAGATAAAAGCGACAAAGCAAAAGCTAGAGTTCAGCTTGTGCTTATCGTAAGTTATAAACTTAATCGTTTTGACTTCTGAAATAAATTTATTATCATTTTCTGCTCAAAATAGTTTCTGTCATTTTGCAACATTAATACTAGATTTATGGAACGCTTCCCTTTGACGCATATTGGATTTTATAAACATTACTTAGTGAACGTTTATATTGATTTTGATTGATACAATTACGCGAATATCTATCCTAATATTCTATTTTTAAATCCCAAATTTCCAAGATTTACACGAATGAATATCAACTTTTCTAGAAATAATAGAAAAGACGATACGATAAACGTTTGTAAACCCAGTGTTAGAATAATTATTAAAGAAATTTTTTTTAAATGCAGAAAGATAAGCATCAATCAAGTATTTTGGCACTAAAATCTCAAAAATTCAAAAAGTGGACTTAATCGACTTAACCTGCGAACGGCTCATATAATACTTGATATCAGTTGTGGAACTTGAAAGAGACGAACTAGGAAACATTGTATCCTTCACTTAGGAAGAACGTAGTGGAGATGATGTTGTTTTACATACTGTATACGCAATATACAAGCACTATAATTCTTAGAAGCGGCATGCGAATCCACAAACTGGACTTCGGTCACATGGACCGCTAGAAAACGTTTTAAGCCATGCTCATTTTGCTCTAGAAAGCTAGATAGTCGTTTACGATAGAGTAACTAAGAATGTTTAGATAGAGAAAAGATTGTGAAATAAAAAAATTTGGGTTAATTGTAAATTAACTAAAAAAATGATAATGAACTTTTTCAGGTATACTAACTTTTCGTTGATAATGGATGTTCAAAATGGCGAATTATGAATTCACCGGTTATTAACTGATGTTTACATTTGGACATGATTGCACTATGTAACTAATGATTAGCAAGGATTTTTATTGATAAATACTGAATATAAATCTTTCATTTTACTGTTCACAAAGTACATAAAAAGGTGATGAGGATCGTTAGTAAAATTCTTAATAAAAGGAATAAAAGGAAGAAAATACGTCGAAAATGAATGCGAAGAAGCGGGAAGTAGTTCTTTGAACTACTCATGATTGATCCAACATATATTATTGTTAATAAACGTTTGTAAATTGTTATACGTAAATAAAATAATATAATTTAATGATAATAAATAAAATTATTTATAAATTTATTGTTAGTAAACAAAATTAATAATTATGATTGACTTATTCTTCGGGAAACATTGTTTTCGTACTTCGTTTTTTATATGAATTCGATCTACTGTGTAACTATAAATATATAATGATCCATATTCACAATACTTAATTCCCTGATTTATAACATCAAATCACACAGGTAGCTGAAATTTGAAATAAATTTCATAAATACAAATATTCTCCAGTTCAATTAAAAAATCAAATTATCAACCTCAATAACGGATACTATTCCAAATTTACATTGATCTTTTACAGTGAACATTCGTTGACAAAAAATATGTACACAATTTATTTCACCACTGGAAAATTATAATTAAAATTATTACATAATTTTCACTAGTCTAATCACTAAATCTTAATTTAACGTGCTAAGCCACGTCGTAGTTACAAGTAAGCTAATCATAATTACTATCCAGAGAATCTATCTCACATCGAACTGTCTGATGCAATACTTCAAGAATGAAACTAGAGAAATTAACGTTGCTCTCTATGAGACCGATAATAAAAACATTTGATTTGATCAAAATTGATGATAGAAACACAGCAGAAAGTCATAGTGCGTATACAAGGTCTGCTATTTTAATCTATAAATGCAATTATTCTCGGAACAATTGGATATTTAAAAAATGTATAAAATGCAATTTTGTCCTGTTTTATAAAGAGCAGTAATTTATTACACTTACAATTAGTTTCTCTCTAAGTGAACATGTACATGAGATATGAAGTTGATTACTATTTTGTCAAATATAATTAAGTAATTTTTTGCATGCAGCAGATGTATTATAATATTCTCTAGAATAAACTGTCAACTTGCCTACGTCGAATATCCATGAAAACAGAAAAAATTGCATTTGAGACATTTTTTAAATATCGAATAGTTCCATAAATAATTACATTTATAGATTAATCCTCCACTAACAATATAATTTTTCACCAATATGAGCAACAATATGCATTTTTCTGGTCAGTCTTGATTTTTCGTTGTTGTAAGGTCTGTAAAAATCTGAAAAAATTGTAAGTTATTCATTATAGATCCTAATACAATATACAGAAGACATATTAGCGAAATCTTCATATGACTTTGCAATGAAAATTAAAAATCGTGGTGAAGTCATGAAGAAATGAGATTTTCGACATATAATGTTAAGTATGTACATATTGTCCGCTAAGGGTTCGAATGGGACATCCTGTATGTGTAAATACGTGTGCGTGTGTGTAGGGATGCAACTCGAAGCCATGTACACAAGAAGCGGGGATAAAGAATTATACGGAATAAAGAGATACAGAAAGTGGGGAATTAAAATTAAGGACGAGAGTACTCACATATGGTCCCGGGAAAGGCGCATGCATCCTCCGTCTAACTCTGCAGTCCGTACCACTAGAGACAAAAATAAAAGTAGAAAAAAACCGCGCAAACGAGCAAATACGTCTCCTGCATCCATCGAGTACAAAGAAAGAAAGATAGAGATAGGTAGAGAGATAGATAGATAGATAGATAGAGAATAGATGGAGGTAGAAAATAGCGCAACACATCCAGCCAGCCGCACATCGCACGCATTTATGTATATATGTATATCTATCGTAAATAAATACACAGGATGGCAATAACACGGTGGCGCGACTCGACTCGGACGAATTTACATGAAAAAATAGTTCATAAACGTGCGATACAAGTTGTCCCTTTGATTCGTTTTTGAGGATATTTTCAAAAATTCGAGAACATGTAAATAACAATGAATACCTTCAAAGGAATCTTTAAAATCATAGTAAAAAAATGTAACAGTATTATTTAACGAATAATAAACACTAAAATTGTTTACGAATTATACACATTTTATTTACGGTTAAAATTATTTCATGCAAAACTTACTAAAAAAATTCGAAAAAAATTCCACTTTATTTTACCTGAAGCAATCTGGATTATAAATTACTAGAGTATCATACTTTCCCATGCAAAATCAACTCCTTCAACGATCGCACCACCGGCTCGCTGTCACTCTGTATATATGTATATATATATATATATGTTTGTATACTCTCTGTATTCGTAGCTATGTATACACGACCTATCGGCAACGATCGATGATCGTTCACCAATTGATCGTGACGTCGAGAACCCCATCCTATCACGAAATTCTCAATCGTCTTCCATTTACAATGTATGTCGACTGTTTACACTCTGCTAACTGCATGCTATACGTTCTCTATTGTATGCTTCTATGTGTTACGTATATATGTATAAATATATACATATATCACATACATACACATATCTGCAGGTGTATGCATGTACAGGCTCCATATTATACGGTATGTATAATGCACCCTTGCTCTCTGTTTACGATTCTATGTTACACGATACATTGAGATCGTTGGCTCCAGAGAGGCGAACGGTAAAAACATGCACGGGCTGTTATGCATCCCCGTCCCGGAAATGGACCAAGCCGGATATACGTTTCAAACGCTTTTATCGGGCCGGTGAAACGAAATACTTTATTCTACCGGCCGCTCATCTGTCGCCAACACGGTTCTACCAACGCGTACACTCTAGACGCGGCGTTCGCGTGCGTGTTCAACAAAACGTTCACGAAAAATCTAACGATCAATGAACGACTGCAGGTGTTACTTACCCGGCCATTATCGAAATCTCGGCCACCACCAATTGTTAGTCTAGCTTTCGCCTTCATTGCGTCTGATAATGGTATCTGAAAGAAAGAATGTTTGTTTGTGTAGTATACGTTTCATTTGTGGTTGTTTCTATCTTTGATTGGAGTAATTCCGGGTGAGATGGACCGATTTCATTTATTGTCAGATATCTAGATTTTGAATTGTTTGTAGTGGTATATTGAATGTTGCACATTTTCTTTTTATTAGGTATTATTGATATTTACGATGTAACAGTTCTTTTAAACAAGGAGCTCATCTCTTTCCAACTTATCCTACTTAGCGTAAGAAAAGAATGTGAACGTACGTTTTATAATGTAAATTTAAGTATATTTAATTAATGTCAAATACATAATATTTACGACATACACGGATAACGACTGAGCAATGACAAATTATAAACACAATTGAAATTAATGAACTTTGTTTCTGAGGTAATATTGTTTAAGTGTTGGTATTATAGATATACATACATATATCTTCCAAGTATTGTATTTATTTATTTTATTTTTACTATTTGAGTAAGTGAGAGTTGTATTAATGTAGCAAAAGTTTTATTATTTCATCCATTTATTTTGGTTTTACTATTTAAACGAGTGGAAAAAGTTAAATGATTAAATATTAGTTTTTTAAAGAAGTAGGATAGTTTATTACTTTTAAAAATTAATTGTTATAAATTGATGAGGAAATAAACCTCGATGGACGTTAGACCGACCATGCGACGACACAATAACGAGGAGGAACGCGTGGAAAACAAGTAAAGTATAAACAAAAGAAAAAGAAAGAGAATAAAACTACTTACTCTGAATAACTGAATATGCGTAAAACACAGCCTTTGGCTTGCGAAATATTCTACCAGCAGTTCAAGTTTCATATTGTAGTTACTATTCTATATATATATTTATGAGTCTTTTGTAATAGAAAACAGAACAGAAATGCCCGTTCGAGGTCAGTGCTCCAAATAAATGCTTGACAAAGCTTCTACTTTTATATTCACAGTTATGTACAAGGACATGATAAATGGAACGTCATATAAAAAGGTGATGCATTAGTAAAAATTCCAGAGTAATAGGCAACGACATTAAATTTTTTCCATACAAAGTCGCAGATGGAAAATCATATTACAAAGAAATGTTATTAACAAAATAGTAAATGCATAATAAAAATAGAAAACCTTTTTTACAAATATAATAGTATATAAAATACATGCAGTTTAGGCATTTTAAATGAACATTTTTATACAGCAGATGATACTGAATATGTTAAAACCTTTCAAAGTCAACCATTTGAAATATATAATTTGTAAGTGAACATGAAAATTGTGAGAATTAGTATTTTCGATAATCGATCGTTAAGCAACTATTAAATATCCGTAAGTGCAAAGTTTTATTTCACTTTTAAAACTGTCAAACATTTTCGGCATGAATCTTTAATTTATTTACTGCAACATCTTAATTAGAAAAAAAGAAATATATTATAATATTACGTATTTATTTTATTTTTAATAATAAATTCAGTTCCATCTCTTCACAAGATATGTTTTATATTTTATGTTATACAGTTCATATTTCATTTCGCTATGGTTGAATTTTTTCTATCACGTTAATTGGTCATTTTGTACCTTTGCTCTGGTAGCTTCTGTATGAGATTTGTAACAGAACTCCAATAAAGCGACAGCTAACGCCAAAAGGAGCCCTCCAATGAGAATGTAGAATATTCCTGCCACGTTGCTGAGGGATAACTCGTTTCTGGAGGCGTCCTGTTTGTCTCCGTGTCTGCACTCGGTTCTATCATACCACCATCGGTTCACCAACTTCGTTAATTCACCGTTTTCCTTCAACGACAATACTGCTAGGTTTATCGGGTCCCTGTAAGATTGTAAACTCTAATTAATTCTAATAATATTTCTGAAGATACGATGATAATATCAACGGCACATGGAGCTGAATAAGTTAAGTTTAAAAGCTGTACATTAATCAGGCATATGAAAAGTAAACAGCGACTTATGAAGTTAAATAAATTGAGATTAATCATATTCTATAAATAAGAGAATTCTTTTAAGAAATAACTTTACTATCTTCCTTAGAATTCTTTTAAGTTTGAATACCAAGATACTCTTGAAATAGTTAAAATTAACACGTCTATAAACCTCAAGATATTCATATTTTCGTAAAAATGTAAAATGGTTAAAAAATTAATTATTATCTCGCACACTCCCCCATGGTGTTCTGCACAATCTTTGTGTGAAATATTCATTCATCTAGTAAACAGAGAATACATTATAATATATTCGTTCAAGAATAATATTTAACGTTATTTGAATCAATATATAAGTAGAACGAGTGACTAACATACACGTTTCTTAAGTGATAATGGCACGAAAAATTGGTTATTCCGATTTTCCTATGCTAATTGTGTATAACGACGTGTAGTATTTGAAAGCATGGACCGGAGCTTTAAAAGTTCCTGCAGGGACAAGGGAAAGATGGTTTTCCCCTCCCGATGACTAAAACCTCAATAATTACGCACTCATACGGTAGAAATAGGTCGAACGTATCTCCCTTCACATTATTTTTATAAACTTTTAGAACGGACCCTTTGCCATGCTCAAAGATTTAAAATAAATTACAAACTTATTTATCTCAGTAATTAATAGAGGTTTACGAAGAAAACAGGTCAACACTTTATTCACTTTTAATTAAATGATTTTTTTAATTAAACGAAATTTTATTTCCTACTTCTTTGTAATGCAATTATTTTTTATAGTAAAGTGAGGCATATGGAATGCCCAAGAAGATATAAGAATCATTAAAATTATTTAAGAATGATTTCAATATATCAAAGAATATACTAGATGTACTTTATATAATATAATAATAATAATAAATGATATTCAGACCTTATTATTAGTTAACAAAATAATTGGATGATCAATTACTAATTGTAAGAATAGCAGAAATATTTACAAACATTTACAAGTATTATTGATATTATTATTACCATTATTAACCATTCATCCAATTACATTGTCAATTACTCAATTAACTTTATTGCAAAATTATTGTCACATAAAACCCACTATAAATAGAAAACAAAATCAAATAGAACGTATACTGAAATGAACCTTTTCTATTCTTTCGGTGTGATGCAAGCATCTCTAAAGTGATTTTTATTTGTTAATGTAAATAAAAAAATTTTAATTATAAATTTCTGTACATTACCTGAGAGGAGATCCAAGTGGTGTAGCGACGCCGAAACCTTTAGCATCGAGATTCCTGCCCACTTTCATCGTGTCGCAAGGTTCTCTTTCGTTGATGTACTCATTCTTTGGGCTCTCTATCAGAAGAGCGTATTTTCCTTTACTAGTTCTGACTCTCCGTATACCTTCGTCATATGTTTTAACAAATACGTGCTGTCGTGAGTTCATGAATTCCCACATTTTGCTGTAGAGATTGATTTGCGATTTCTGTAATAAAAAACAAACAAACAATAATATACATACATCTCATAATTAATGTGCTTTTTGGAATTGCATGTGATGTGTTTTTCGTTAGGAACAAGTGAATTTTGGAAGGACATTAAAAATCTACCAGAAAGATGGAACAGCATTGTAGATAATAAAGGAGAATATATTTTACATTGAAAAAAAAGATCTTTATGCCTCAACTTTTAAAAGTAATAGAAATATTAAAAAATCACATTGTTTGTGAGATGAACCAGTACTTTATTAATATTAATTTAATATTATGATTATTTAGACTGCTATTGTTTATTTTTACTTATCACTAGACATCGGTGAAATGAACGATTACAAAAGACCCTAATACTTTAATACATATTATTGTTAAATAAATGAGAATGAAATTAAATTCTTATCCCAAATTCTCATTCTTTTAGGTTTCGTTTAGTAATATTTAATAGAAATACATAAATATCTTCAGTATACTTACGCGAAAAAAGTCCCAGGTAGATCCGTTAGACAAAGTGCCATATTGAACTTCTGTTTGCGATGCCAGATCTTCCGGGGAGTTAATTGGAGCAACCATTCGTTCCACGGTTAAAAATGCAGCCAAGTTTGCAGTGTAAGATGAGATCAATATTAATGTGAAAAACCACCAGACACTGCCCACTATTCTTCCTGATATTGACCTGTCAAATACATTAATGACAATAATTAAAAAGTGAATAACGAAACCTTAGAATATTTACGTATTCATAGAACATTTGAAATTATTTTTTCGACACTTATAAAATTTTATAATCTTATGTATACGTGTTGGAATTTACAAAATGATATTGTTTAATCATTACATTATTATAAGTATAATATAATTATAAAATTAATACCATTTTTGAATACAGTAGTTTAATTAAGATAACGCAAAAAGGAATAAAGTAAAAATATCATAATTCTCTTGTAGATCCTAGAGTTTATTAGATTATTTATTGAAAATAGGATCCATTGTTATTAAAACTATTAAATGGTCACAGTGATTAATTTGCAACCTTTTTTTAAATTGTCAAATTTATAATGATGCATCTTCTAGTATTTGAAAATTTGCATATTAAAATATTAATTTTTACTGCAAATGGATGGATACATACGAATGAAAAATATGTCAGTTGTTAAGAAATTATTTTTCTATAACGTATTACAAGCGAATAAAGAGATTGATGTCAATATTTTTGCCATTATCAAAAAAAAGGAGATTTAAATTACTTCCTCCAACACCAGTACTCTCGTAATGAATCGAAAATGTACACGTAATTGCACTTGATATACGCATATAAAAAATCTAACCAATCTGCTATTACCTATATTATACTAAATCACCCGTAATTATATAATACTAGCAGCCATGGTAGTGACCACTATCATTTTTCTCGCATTATAGGCGTCAAGTTCGTAATTTCTAAAAGCAGAAAATTGGTATACTTTCGTCCATATGCAGCTAAATTTTCCACATTATACCCCAATCCAACAATATCAAATCGTTTCCGACATGTAAAATCGTAAAAAAATGAATCGATATCGACGCCGTTTCTCCTCTCATGCGAAGAAGGAATTTATATTCTTAGTATATGGGCAATTTTGTATATTATTAACATAAATACATGGGCATATAATAAATAACATTATGTAAATAACAGTATATTTATATCCTATACTAAAACTACTAAATATATCAAAATGGTCATTTCGAATTTGTTTCTCTGCAATCATAGAAAATGTAAGATTACGCTCTTAACATATTATTATAAAAATTGATTCATTTATGTATAGACTAAAACATAAGTCAATCGAAATATCTACCAATATACTAATTTATATTCAAAAATTGTTTAAAATTTAATAATTTGACTACTTGGTAGTTCGAATATTAATTCACTTATAATACTCGTGAATGTCAGTATCAGTGACATTCAGGAACTCTAAAAATGATTGCATTTCTTTATGAAAATGAACATTTAATATTATTTATTACGAATTTAATAGAATCGTAACTGCACTTTTCCTTTGATTAGATTATACGCTACGCATTCAATTGATATGACATCATTTAATAATGAAAGTTTACGTCCTAACTACGGGAAATCTCGGAATAGAGGGAGACGAAGAGGCAAGCAAAATGACGGCGGGGAGAAGCGGTGGACGTTGGGGACAGAAGGTTCTACGAAATTTACAATTCATATCGCCGCCGCTCGTATATTTAAACCATTAATCAAGGAGGCTACCGCGATGGGGTGGCATGGTGGATACGGTGAAATGTAAATTAATTGAGCCCCAGTTTCAACCCGTTCAAGACCGCAAAATGCTCGAGAAAATGCCAATGACTTACATTTTTAGTATAAGAATAGACACTTTGGTAATGTTCAGACTGATCTCATATTTTTTATATTTCATTTTTATTTAGGTATTTACTTATTTATTATTTATGTATCGAATAAACCCTTCAGTTATATTGCAAAGATTTCAAACACAACGAAAATTAAGGTTGTTTTTAACACGTTAAGTTTGGGATAATTCTTATATATTTTATTACAGAGAAATAACTAATAATAATACAGAAAGCAATTTCGTGCTTCGAAAATACAAATTTTGAGCAATCAAGAAAATTTTAAACAGTGGGGCAGGAGAAAATATCATATTTACAAAGCATTAATTATTAAGTAATATCGTTTGTATAATATTCAATAACACTGTAATTGTATTTGTATTAGTCACAGTAATTCTTATACCGAATAATTAGGTTAATTAAAGCATGAAGAATTTAATTAAGATTACTTGCATGTTACGTAACAATTAGTATGAGTGGAAGTCAATGTTATTTAGTTCCTAGGTCGCCTGAGGGCAGAGAGGAAAGGCCATGACCTTATAAGACCCTGAACTCTTTACTGTATAACGTGTTAAATTTATTTCAGGTGCTAATGTCCCACACATAAACAATATGTAAACATCCTGTAGTCCTCCTGTAAATAATGTACTCTTTCTATACTTCTTCTATTTTAAAAAGTTAAAATACATACAATTTTTTAAGTCTAAAATATGTTTTTCTTCATTACCTATAGATTAACCATCTATATATTATAATTAGATTAAAAAATATTTTCTTTGCCTTAATTTTGTAGAAGAGAAAAAACATAAAATAAACCGTGTTATTTATAAGATGACCCAATGTTTATATTAACAGACGACATCAAAAATTAAGACATACTAGGATCCTCGTATAAAAGTAAAATAGGAATTTTTAACTTTATAGCAGGCGCTCAAAACGGCAACCCTCGATCAATATGCAAACTTGAAGCCGTATGTATGTAGTATCGAATTATTTCCTAGAAAAGAATTTCACAACCGTTTAGAAATTCCAGAACTGTCTCGAGTCTGTTAGCAGCCTTATTGTACACGTGCACGAAGCACTTTACTATGAAGATGCGGGTTATAATTATTGAAACACAAAGTACCCATAACTTCGAAACAAGGTCAAATAGAACATGTTCGTATGAACTTTTTCATTGCTCTTGTGTCCCCGTTCACTCCTGAAACGGAACCCGCATGTTACAATACGTATAATTATGTGATAATTGTATAAGTTACTTGAATAGTTCTCCTCTCGATAAGTTGAAACATTACTTTTCGGTAGCCGATCAATAGGCTACATATCACCAGCGTTTAACAATCAGACACCTATAAATAAACTCCCTAAATCTTAAGCATTGAATATTTCAGTTTTTAAACATTTTATCATTTTTCATATTAATTCTTGTAACAATTATTAATAATTTGCAGAAAAAATTATGTTTTATATTGTATAGAATTCAAGTTTGAACTGATTGATCTCATGGGTATAACTACTAAATTTGTAGTCGACAAGCAATATGTTAAGATGGGTGATATAATAAAGCATCAGTTTAATTTTTGCAAAATACACTTGTATGGAGTAATAAAAAATATTTACATTTGTAATCCTTTTTATACAATACGTATGAATACATACATATTATATACGTACATGTAAAATTTAAACAAATAAAATTGCATGTTTTACATTTTTTACGCATACCAAAGACAATAACACTACACTCAAGAGATTAATATGGAACACCGAAATTTAGAAGCTTGTAAAAGTCAAAGGTATGTATTTTTTGCAATGAAACCTGCGGCGAAACACAAAGAAATTATAATCATTTATACAGTCATTAATAGAAATGCATAAGTTTAAATGTTTTGAAACAATGGTGGAAAGTGTAAATAAAACCAAAAGCTGCGAATTGAAAAATTCGTTCTTAATATAAAATGCATACAAAATGTTTAAAGAAAAGTCATTTTTGTCATAAGAAATAAACATTTATTGAATAAAGAAAAGTAAATAAATGAATTTTTCGCTTTCTAAATTTAAGTATATTGTGTTTATTTTAAAAATTTTTCTTCCTCTATTCCTTGAATATATGAATGGCACAGTGAAATATCGTAAATAATACAATCAATAACGTACAATATCCTCATGAATTAATCAAAAGGAGTTTAACTATAAAATGTTATCGCAGAAATGATTTCTTCGACAGTGGAATAAATCCATTGGCACCTAAAACATCATTTATTTCCTTTAACAATGTTATTAATTATTATTGTATAATAAAATTTATAAAGTTTACGGTTTTATAAACATTATTCAAATTAATCAACGTTTGCCAATATTTTTAAGCCGACTGAAACGCAAACGCTTAAATATCTCAATATATGAAAAGCTGAACTTATGCTATTTTTAAAAAAAAGACAGCTCACATAATTTCATGTAATAAAATATTGTAACCGCGTAGACTGTTGAAAGAAATGCTGGTAGCGAATGGATTAACCTATTTACTTTTCTAAATATTGCGGTGTTCCATATTAAGCACTGTTACCCGAAATGGAATTCTTTTGTACACGGAAAATCCGCGACATTGATGTTTATGCAAAAAAGCCGAGAGCTCGCATTAGGGATCAGCATGGAAATGTATTGTTCGTGATCCCTGTGGTTGATCGATGCCCGATGCGTGGGAAGGCGGATATGGAAGCGGAGAAAAGGGTGGAAAAAAGGAAGGGTCGGCCGATGTAGGAAATGTACGGCCTCGCCGGGTTTTGCGCGTGTCGCTAATGGAATTTTCGCCATGGCCCGAACGACACGCTCATTCAAATGAGCCGCCCTCGAATAACCGTCCGCCTAATCGCGGTGCCGATTACGTTACCTGCTTTAAATTACATCCAGCACGAGACTACGGGACGTAATCCGATTATATTGTGATAATTCTGGCCGCGCGGTTATAATCGCCGTTTACCGGCCACCGTGGTTGTAATTTAGACGGAGGAATTTGCAACAGTAATTATTGTGTACCTTAACCCTTCCTGAGGCCGTACCACGTAAATCATACTCTTAAAGGTTATCATTGATCCACTATCTAACTCCATGACGATGGGGATCGTGCGTTGAAGGACACCGGGACGAAGAAAGCGTTTACTTCTCCGTTCGTTTATACCGTTCGAGTGCGGAACGATTGTCTTCGATATGCGTAAAAATGCAGAACATTTAATTATAATTTAACAAACATTTAATTATAATACTTGTTATGAGTGTTACTTATAACATGTAAGTAATATGTAACATATAATAACCAGGGATTTAATCCCTTGACCTACAACATCGTGCCAGGCCCGCGACAAAAATTTTTAAGCGAATTCAATAAATCTGAGTGTTGATTATTTTGTTTAAACATAAAGTAAATATTACTTTCCTATTATCAATCGTTAACTTTTTGAGTAAACGCTGACATAGAATAAGTATCAAAATTTGTCCTTTCCCTAATGAATTATTAACGATAAAGTCGTTGCATGAATCATAATTGAGTAATAAATCATAGGGCAAGGGGTTAATAGCGGTATTAGACTTGGAAGTTAAAATTTGAATAATATTAATACCGGTATGAGATCTAGAAGGCTATAGCGAAACCGATATAACACGAAAGATCGAAATAAATATCGGTATTTTTTTCGGCTTTTCTATGTAGAAGACGTACTGCGATTTACGGTGAAGCTCCGATAAACGAAGCAACCGGCCATGACAATAAAACGCGCATATAGAAATTTATCGCTACATTTGTTATGTAGTTTATCAATAAACAAGGGTTGAAAAGCAAATAAATATTGTCATTTCTTTGACATCATTAATATTCTTATTCGTGACTGTCTGAGAGACCGTACGCAATGGAAACGCGGCTACTTTCACGATCATATTCTTCACCAATAAGAAAATTTCAATTAAAATCAATCAATAGGAAGATTTTCCTTACAGATAAATGAAAAACCGATATTGTAGTATCTCAGTTCCTATAAGAGTTATATGAAGATGTAATCGAACAACATTAGTTCCATTTAGATAGTCTCTAATGATAATACTTCTAAAATATGGTCGATAGTTAATAAATAGTTCGGTGTTTTCTTAATAGACAAAAATACGCTCAAATCTGGTACATCAGTTTTAATACGAAAACGGAATTGTAATACATTGTTCATCGCAATTAGCAACGTCTGGTCGGTAAGTAAAGAGTTAGGCATCGTTTGGGAAGACGCTTATTTCTTTCGCTGCGCTTTACCGCTTCTTGAATCGCCCCGTCGCTAATTATACACAGAAGTAGCCTTTTCAGAAACGACCGGGGGCGCGATCCACCAACCGTTGAAGAACTACGAAACGTTTACACAGGAGACTTTAAACGTCGACAGCAGCGAACCTCTTGAATCTTACCCAATTCATCCTATTAGCAGATTGTACGGTTGACCTGCCCCGAGGTAAAGGGAGCCATTCACAACCAAAGGCCTTTATGTACTTTACTGCCATCGACTGTACTTCGGAAAACGAAAACGGCAGTAGGGTTTGAACAAGTAAAGTGGATGGCTATAATTAGCCAGAAAGGTTGTTTAATACGCGAAAGTTTTTGTTACGCACATATATGGCTTATCCTCCTATTAAATCACGTTTAAGGGTTTAACGATCGCTGCCTTCTATTACGGATTTCATTGCTTCTACTGTTGGTTCTGTGGTTGGATAAATTGGTAAATATTTTTATGATCAGAATTCGTCAGGGGTGGAAAACCGTTAGATTATGTATTTCAGTTTTTAAAAGAGTTATGAAGAACCGGAATGAAGTTATAACTGTTATTCGGTATATCAGTTCTAAGCTATACTGATTTCCGCTCCGATTTTTCGGAACTGATATTATATCCGTTATATAACTGTTTTTCTTTGGTTCTAAAAGAAATGCGGAACCGAAAAGTAACAATTATAAAATTGATATGGAAACGATATTCCGAATAAAAGTTATTACTTCATTTCGATTCTTCATAACTGTTTTAGTCGCAGCCGCTGTATAACAGTTTCAAAAACTTACTTTCGGAACCTTTTCAATCCCTGGAATTCGTTATAGTTTTTTTTTATTATAATTTTGAGAAGACTATTAATGTTACGTCACAGATCCGGTTCGAAGGACCAAAAAATGTTCCGTAGGTAGCAGATTCGGCTCGAAGGACCAAAAATGTGACGTCGCAGTGTGGCAATCTCGATAGTTGCACGCCCGTACACGATTACTAACGCGGATTTAATTCCTCAGCTGGGGTTGTAAATCCCAGCTTTAACTTTAGGTCTCGTTAATACTCGCGACGCCTTGATTTCCAAATTTCTTCAGAAATCGACTGATTCGATTCTGATCTCCGAATGATTGAGATCAGACCACCGGTTTCTCACGATACTGAGAACCCGTTTTGATGTTGCGCGTTTCGAGACGAACGAATTCTCGAATTTCGAATTAGATGCTTCTTCGGAGTGTGAAGCTGGAGTATAGTTGTCCCGAACAATGGACTTGCAGAATCTGATAGAATCTCGTTACTCCGAACGGTTGAGTGTCTGAGAATCTGATCGGTATCTGTTTGGTGTCTGAATGACTGTTCTGATAAGTTAAATGTTCGTTTCTGTGTTGATAACTGATGTTAACTGATTGTCCCGAACGATGGACTTGATGAATGTCTGAATGAATGAATGATATCTCTTCACTCCGAACGGTTGAATATCTGAGAATATCGTCACTCCGAACGGTTCAGTGATTCTGAACTGATTTGTTTCTTGATTGAGAACTGATTTGTTTGTCCCGAACGATGGACTGAATGTGTTCGTTTGTCCCGAACGATGGACTTAACTAAATGTGTGAATGAATAAATGATATCTCGTTACTCCGAACGGTTGAGTATCTGAGAATATCGTCACTCCGAACGGTTGAGTGATTCTGATTAGTTTCTAACTTGATAACTGAACTGCGATTCTGATGCGAGTGCGATCCTGTAGGTGTTGTATAAAAATATTATATTGTTTTCTGTCGAGTGCGTTGATTGGAAAGTCGAAAATACCCAATCGGCGTATAATTCAAAAAATCGGGGGCGTCTTGGACGACGCCCCTTGGCCAACCCTCTTGATGCAAGGGTGAGGGTAATGGCCACGTGCGAGGGATCCTCGAAGATTTGCCGATGCCTTGGAAATTTCCTCCAAGTTGACTCATGTCTGGCGGAACCGTTACGAACGCGTTTCGCGTCGACCCTTCGGAAATTCCCGGTTTATGATATGGTCGGTTGTCTGTACGAACGAAGTAAAAATTCCAAAACTATTGTCTGGACATGCGCGGATTAATTAAATGATTTTATCATGGTTTAGGGTGAAATTGCCCCTTGTAACTAAAATAAATAAACTGAGTTCGAAAAAAGCTAATCCCGAAAATAAATTTGTTGGCACGTCCATATCATAAACGAACCTTCGAGGATTTTCGCCGTTTTGTTCCACATCGGACGAAACAGTACTTGTATCTATTATAGTTCAGAAATAATTAGGGCAAAGGATTAAGGAAACTGTGAATTAATGTAAATTAAATTTGAGAATTAATTTAGACAGTGGCCCTCGTTGCAACTAACAGCTCATGGTTCTGTAGGGTCACGGTTAAAGTTTGTACGGAAATTAATTATTACCTGGGCGATATGTCGCAACCCTGCTGCATGAATGCGGCCAACGCAAACCACAGGCTATTGATAATGCTGAAATCATTCGCCATACTGGAGGTTGGAATGTGTGGTGAACCTTGAGACCCGTGAGGATGCTGTAACGTGGGATCGTTTCTTGCGGACATAGAGGAATCTCCGCCGCTGCTCAGCGTCAACACCCTCCACTCGTATGGGGAAAACCTGCACATAATAGTATAACAAAAACTGCATTTGAGAACGTACATGTAGTACTTTCAGTTTACAAAGCAGCACAGGAAAACAGTCAATTTCCAAACGATGCTCTTCTCTATTAATTAATTCTGGGGCAAAAGTGCGCGTTTCATGCTACCTATGCAACTCCATTTAGTAGCCACAGAGTGCTCGAGTGCACACGTGCTCTTTCCGTTAAAAGTTTCTACAGAAATAATAATAATGCTGTATGATACAAAAGTTTAATTGAATTAAATTTCATGAATTATTATAATGATTGTACAATACAGAAATTACGATATAATAGTTTCATCTGTCCATAAAAATGTATGACACAGTAAAAATAGAATATCTTAAAGAATTTCCCAGGAATATAGGAATTTTGTAAGAAATTTGTTTAATACTGAATATTGTTTATAATATTATAATATAATTTGTAATTTAAGTATAAATATCTGCAATATAAATATTAGTAGTATAAGTCAGTTTCGCGAAACTTGTGATATAGTTGAAAAAAGAATAATTATCTCCAGGACTCTAAAATGTTAAATAAATGTTACAGATTTCTGTTTTTTAATGTACAATAACTCACAAACTACTTGAAATTTAGAAAATCGTCTTTTCAATGACTTCTCGTTTAACTTCATTATTTCGAATATTCTAAACGCGTTATCGTTTGTATAATATAATACTGTATCCTTTAAAATCAAAGTGAAAACAAAAACTCTGAAATTAAGCCTCAAGTAACGAAACTTTTTCGTTAATTCATCATGAGTTAACAGAAACACGAGGTAGCTGTGCGTTCTAATCATTCGAAGCATCAAATCCGCAATCACGTGACACCGCAGTTGCCCTTATCGTCCCTATCAAGACTCCAGTTAATCCCTGATCGTTTTGATACTGTGTCCGAGGAAATTACGCAAGATAAGAAAGAGCAAATAGCCTAATCGAGCTAACGTAAAAAAAAAGCAGCAACGATTTGTCGTTGGTAGTCGATACATTACGAGCGATAAATGAATGTGTAAGTCTCTTGATAATGACGGTGGTTCGCGAAGAAGCAAACTGGAGTTGGTCGTTGTGTAATTATCGTGGAAAGGAGGGCAGAAGGGAAAGAAACGATAAGTAGATGGGGGGTGAGTATAATGATCAGCACAGATTAAAATATCCAGGGCAACTTCTGCTGATTCGTGTCGGGAACTTTATTGCCATTTACTCATAATCTATGCTGTAGTTAATATACAACTGTGTACAGGGTATCCAGTAACTGGTGGTAAAACCGAGAAAGACGCGACTCTGCATGGAAACTATGCCAATTATAGAGACCTACTTTTAATCATTGTCAATGATTAATTATTATTATTGTTAATGTAATCATTTATTAAGTTATTATTTCAATCAGTGAAATGTAGAAATAAGCTTTATCGTTTTGTACTTTCCCTTTTAGAAAATGGAAATTTTATTCTATATAATATCGATCACATATTTTGTAATAATATATCGACCGAAACTGGGTTCGTGGTTATCGAGCGATTTTAGAAAGTACTTGAAAAGTACTTACCTGGACACGATAAACAGGACGATGGACACACCGATGTACGAGAATATTACGCAGACCCAGATTTCCTTGCTCAAAGGGTTTAAGAAGCTGAATACTCCAGGCTTTTGTTTCATGGGTTTCTTTATCATAATACTGATACCCAAAGACATGAAAGGTTTGCTGAAATCAATCACTCGTTCTCGTTCCGACGTGATTGTCATGGGAGCTATGGCGATATCTGCCTCCTGCAAAAATAAATATTAATAAAACATCCATTTTACGAGAACGTTTTTTCAATTTTCCTAGAAAATTACTTTATCGTTTTCGAAACGAATAACTTTAATATAATCTGTCTTATAGCAAAAATTAACTCTTCTGAACCTCTTATCATGAATCAATTATTTGAAAGTTTAATTACATTCCAAATTCAAATGTTTACTTTCTGAAGTTTTCTTATCAAAAGCATACAAAACGAATGTTCTTTATTTCCATTTTTTTTCGGCACATGTCCGCCAGATGTAGTTCATAATACGGCAAACAAGGTTGAAGAGCTTGCAAGCTCGAGGCATCTGGTGAACAACTACCGAACTTTATGGAGCAAGATAAAACAGCTCGTTCGGCGTCTGTATCGTGTCGGTACCCAGCGATCAATAGCTGAATCCTCCGTAGCTGAATTAAATTGTTCGAGTTGAACCTGTGCGCTAACTTCTGGTGAATTACACTTCGAAAAAAGAACACCTAACTGTGGATCACTTTGGAAATTGTTCAAACATACTTTGCGAATCAGTTCGCCGACCATTCCGTCCCAGCCGCCACGAACTTCTGTATTCTCCATACCATACTTGCCATCTTCAACAATTCGTAACTCGTCTGAAACGTCAATGAACAAAATGATAACGTTATTTTAAATTGATTGATTAGCTAATTTTAATTTTCAGATTAATAACTATTATCTTAGTTTCTATACAATTTTGAATAAAATAGAATGTTTTCAGTCTTCTTCAATTATTAAGGGCGGGGACAAACGTGACCCTGATCAAGTAAAAAACCTGAGCACTTATACATCATTTGTGCAAATTGAAAATAAAATACTTTAATGACCATACCATTTTTGAAACTTTTTTATTCCTTTATCGTTACCTTTCTTTGTTATTTTTATTAATTTAGTGATTTGTGATAAATATAAAATACGTAAAATGTTGGAAATTACATTTGTTTATTTTTCATGAAAGGATTTGTAAATGTGAAGTTACAACCTTTTATTAAATTTTGATGATTATGCCTTTTTCGCATAAAAGACCAAATCTAGATAGAAAAATATGAAATGGTTGAGAATCGATCTTATAATATATATTTTTATTAATAAAAATTTACTTCTGATGATGAAAATATAAAATGTTCTTGTCTTGAGACATG
This sequence comes from Nomia melanderi, assembly GCF_051020985.1. Taxonomy (NCBI): domain Eukaryota; kingdom Metazoa; phylum Arthropoda; class Insecta; order Hymenoptera; family Halictidae; genus Nomia; species Nomia melanderi. Next base: position 4,208,907 of record NC_135005.1, read on the forward strand.
AACTGTATTGTTGTGATTTTATGTGAAAAACCAACTAAATTTTTAATCTAAACTTTCTCAGAAGCATTTCTTTAAGACTTGGCTACCGTGTCAGATCATTATTATTCTCTTCTACTTACTATGTATACGCAGATAACTGTGAGTGAATGTCAGATAAATATTCAAAATCGTTATATTCTATACAATATTTAAACTATTTAAAACTTGAGTTTATTTAACATTAACACAATTAAACACAAATGTGAACAAAACCTGATTTTTCAACTTTCCAATTTTCTTTTTAATTTCCTCTTTATGGGATATTTACTTTTTGAGGAAATGTTTCTATCATGACCTATGAGATTAAAACAGATAAAATATTACTATTTTAACGATTCTGATTTAAAGTTACGAATAAACTGTTTGGCACACTTACATGTTATCCCCAGCTTCTTTGCTATGAGATCAGCCAAATCTTTGCAGTAACCCTCGTAACGATCATTGCCAACCAACATTCTGCCTATTTCTGACTTTTTCTCCATGATGTACGGTTCCTCCTATATCACAGAGTTAGGAAGCTCGTTAATCTCATTTTAACAGTAATTCAATGCGTCTTCACTTTATGAAGAAATTTCTTACCACTATAGTGGTGACAATGTAAGTCTTGTTTTTCTCGATTTCCGAATGTGGTCGAAGACGAATGTATTTTGCTGCGATGGCTTGGAATCCGGCTTCATCAGTCCATTCTGCAACCTTGAAGATATATATAACGATACATTATACAAAATTATTTATAAACTATTAATGAAGGAAATAAAGTATTTATAAATGAAAGTTTATCGTATTATTTAGTGAAACTTTTCAAGTCATATACATTAAAAGAAATCAGATATCATAAACATAACTTTCAATTGAAATATGCATGAGATGTTTTATAGTTAAATAAAAAAAACTTTTAAAAATATTTTATATGTAGATAAATTTAAATTAAAATTTTAAAGGTTCGAATTGCCTAGAAATTTTTTACACAAATGAAAATAGTAATTAATTGATGAAAGAAAAATAATTAAAGAATAAATATTTCTATTTTCCTTATTGCGTATTACACTTGTTAGATCATGTGATTTATTGATATAACAATCAATATAACAATCATTTATCTTTTGTGTATTTTACATATTCGAATAAGTATTTTCTGTCATATTGAATGTTAAATGGAATCCATCATTTGACCATATATTACCACAAAAAATATTTACTTTCACCATAGCACTGTTGACTGTCATCTCGACGACATGAAGAGTGTAATTGTGGCGGCGACCGTCATCATTGAAACGTATTTCTCCAGTTAATCCTTCGATTTCGACCTGTTATTAGAATATAAAACACTCTTAGCCTGCAATTATTTCTTGTAAAATAAAATAAACCATTATTTATTTTTACGTCTTTTTATTTTAATTGTGTACTATTTATGAAATCGGAACATTAAAGTATTGGAAGTCACTTAAATCAACTATGTTAAAACTCATTCACATCTTATTAAAAATTGTAAAAATTCGATATCTATATAGACATAAAAATTCGTCACATCATTTCTTAATTCCTGATTTATTGACCGATGATAATGAATATACCTCCTATACTTTTATTACAAATCGTATAAAATTCGAAACTGAAATATTAAAGAATGGCCATACTGATAACTTTTATGATTGGATTTAATTTTTCAAAATAAGTATAAAAAAATATTTGAACTGAATTACAATTCTTTTTAGATTTTCCAAATTTTTCAGAAGGACACTATTGGAGAAAACAATACTTTCATATTCCTTTATCTAATTATTCTTCCGAAAATGATTTCTTAAAAGCTTTTGCTTTCAAAAATGACTTTTCCTGAATGTTCACGTTCAGCTGAGCTTATTCTTCTGTCAAAGAAACGTATTTTTTAGAATGCTAACGACTTTCATGATATCGACAAGTTTTCACGTTTGGGCAACAAACCATCAAAGAGTCGGTAAGGCTTGGAGGACTTCCGGTGAACTCTACTATACATAACATATGTATAGAGTGTGGCGAACGATGGGGGACGATCAGACGTAGACGCAGGAATTCCGTTAGAATCGGAATAACCGCCAATTACTGTCAGGAGCAGAGAGACGCCCGGAAGAGTCCCCAGCAATTTCGGTCGCCACGGGTATTCGAAACATATTGACTATTTCTACGTTTCTGTCCGCGTTCAAGAATTTCAAGATGAATTACCGGCCGGTCTGTGTAACTTTCGTCATTCGACTAGAATCGACGATGTTCCTGTCCGAGTGTCATACACACATATTCACTTTCATCGGAGTACTGCTAAATCTGTGCCACTTTGAATCCGAGTATTTATTCAAATTATTCAACCTTATGACATGCTAAAATTATTCAACACAATTACGATAAGTAATGTTCAACTATAAGACATACGTTTTTAAAAACAATTTTATTACTTTACAATATAAAGGAATAATCAAAATGATTAGATTATAGTATTTCTAAACGATTAGTTTATTATTGATAATTCTTCGATTACTAATTCATAATATAACTCCCAGATTGCGGATTTCTAAGTAAAATTAACATTTCTTTAAAGTAATTTGAGACAACAAGAAATAGATTACTGTTTATTTTTTCTTAAGAACATTTCTAAGCGAAAGTAAAATAGTGACATTTCAAATTTTTCTGAAGCTACCTATGTTTTATATTTCATTAATCTGGTAATCAGTAATCCAGAATTAAATAGAAATTGACTTGTAGTCAACCACGTTAAAAAAATGTTTTATTTCATCAGACTATTTAGAAATAAATATACATTCTTTCAGTGAATTAATTTCTTTATCATCGTGTTTTTTAACACTGAAGGTTACAATAAAATGAAAAAATAAAAAATGGAAAATTATTAACTGTATAACATTTTTTTCTGTTAATAATCTTACGATTAGAAAATCATAATATGTAGAATTTTTTTGATAATTCAAATTCATATTGATTCATACTAATAAGTTACAGAGACTCTACATAGATGCGAGCAATATACAAACTTAGTTTATTAAATATAAATATAATAATTCAGAATCTAAAATGATAATTTCACCCTCTAACATTGTGAAAATAAAAATCAAATTTATTATGTCATACTAAATTATATTTTATAAAGTAATGCAAAGGTAAGGCTCACGGTTACTGTTATTAATCTGCAAAAGCTATTATGAAAAAAACATTTTAATGCTATCATTTTTACGTTTATAGCGAAGCACGTAAGAGAACTGATCTGTTTTATGAAAACGTTATGATTCCTGGTGATCTGAATAAATACTCGTAAAGTTAGTTTTACCAGTCGTTACGTCTTTTCGTCATATTAAAACATAGTTTTCATGCGGTTTAGTTTGATTTCTCATATTTTTTAAGAGTGAACATAAACTTGTTTATAAATCAAAGTCAATAAAGAATTTAATGCCCGTTATTGGAACATAAAATTTGGTTAAGGTCGGAATAAGTGGTAACTACTGAAATCGCAACTAGTAAATACAATATAGAGTATTCTGATTTAAAGTTTCATCAGTCTCTTATCAACACATTAAATATTTAAAAATTTTATTTTTATAGACAGTAATAACGAGTGTTTTAATTAAAAGTCGTTATAAATTATAATAAATGTTTATACAAATATTGAATATGTGAGTAATTAAAGTTTAAATATGTAAGGAATTGTAAAATTAATGTTACAGTTTAAGCTTTTCGAAGTTATTAATGGAATTCAATTTGCATTTCTTCATTTTTTGTGTATAAATTAATTTACAATTAATTATAATTTATTGTCACTTACTTTACTTTTACAATTCCTTACATATTTACACTTTAATTACTCAAATATTCAATATTTCCATAAACATTTATTATAATTTTTATATAAATAATAAATAAATTTATAATTAAAATAAATTTATTCTGACTTTAAATTGAAACACTCGTTATTACTTACCATAAAAATAAACATTTCTATAAAAAGACATTTTTCTGCTTCTTCCGATCAATACATTTCGAAAAATACTTAACGAGTTAATTATGAAATTTAGTTTAAAGAATTTCTGATTGGGTGTACAATGAAAACAAATAATAAAGTGTATACTTGTCAAACCCAGGGCAAATGAACCTGTAATATATTCTAACGAAAAATTACAGTAAAATGAAGAAGAATTACATGTTTATCTGAAAAATACAGAATTCATCGTTGAAAAAATTAGTACTATTTTAGGTTTTAAGATGACGCGTATACTTGTGGAACGTAGTTAACTGATTAATACTTTAAATTAGATTTTCTTTTGAAATATTTTTGTGCAAAATGAGTACATTATTTTTATTGGACAAATTACTCACCTTCCTCAGTAGTCTTGAAATTCTTTCGCCATATTCGAACGCCGTTACCCAGCCACGACTATTATTGCAATCTAGTGCTCGAGTATCGTTCGTAATCTGACTGCTACCAGGGATTCCAGTCCTTCTGACGTTGCTTTTGTCCTGCTTTTTTTTCAGAAACTTGTTGAACGCTTCCACGAGAACAAATACGGCGTCGTACATCAGCGCCGCTTGTGCCTAATGCGAGAAGATTACCGGATGAGTATTCGAAGTCTACTACTATGATGATTTTCGTTTCAGGGTGAACAAAAAGGGGGTCTTAGCATTCTTCATTCGCAGCAGTTTCTAACGTGCGCTATGATACACGTAATATTTAATTGTTTACACGTGATGTCATTTAATTATTATTTAATTTAACCCTTAAATGGCTAGAAAGAAAACTAAAATAAAAGGCCGCTTTCGTCCAATTTATATATTTGTGTGTTATTTCATTTTATTTAATTCATTAATCACAATATTGTTTTTTCGAACATTTTGTGCATATCAGTAAACAATAATTTTGATTATTATTAAAAAACTTTTAAACGTAGGTAAATGTGAAAATGAGTTCAATGGACCTTTTTGGTCTTTCAAGAGTTAATTTAATTATAACATTGTCTGAGCGGTGTTATATAAAAATATTAAGGAGGTTATAAAGAATATTTGCATATTGATCAATATTGATTAATCTTTTGCCATTCTAGATATGCAATTGAACGTATAGCGGTTACTGTTTTAGCTTTGAGTTGTTACAAATTAAAATGTCCCAATAGTGGCGCGATTCTGTTTTACACGTTATATTATTATTGTCTAAATTAGGATCTATTTACTGACCTACTTCAACTGCGCCGTTATTTTAATGGTCAAAGATCATAGAGGTTTTTGATTATTAGTAACTTGACTCTAAAATTCAGAATATTATTCCATCCTTTTAATTTATGTATTAGTGCGAGTAGTAGAATGTCCCCTTAATTATCTTCCCTTTTCAAATTCCCCCTTCTACGTTTCAATCTCTTACATGTTTATTAACAAGTTTCCCGCTACTGTTTCTTTCGACAACATGTTCTCTTGAACACAACATATTCCTATTATGAAATATTAAAGGTACGTAACAAAGAAATCTAATTAACTTCTTGAATGATACTTTTTGTTCTACAACTTTAAATAAATACACTCGCAGCATTCATTTACCTTTATGTGAAATACGAAATGATGGTTGTTAGAATTACATTAAGTTGCTTAGTAATAAATTAGTGAAGAAATTGCTAGATACGGGAACTGACTAGATCGATATAAAACTTAAACTGAAAATTTTTATATCGAGACAGAATACGTATGAAATGACGAGAAACAATTTAACAATACAATTTTTTTTAAACCCCACGTCATTGTTACCCAATTCAGTTTTTAATTTGACGCAAATTATTTTTCTCTTTTTACACAATTTGGTTAGTTTAATACGAATTGAAAAAACATTTATTTCCTTTTCGCACAATCTGGTTTGATTTAACACAATCGCCGAAATTGTAACATGAATTTTCATACGGTTTATTACATTATTTTGCTAATTTTCTCTATTATCCTAAAAATACAATGTATTTTTTTTACACGAAATATGTTATACGGCACGTATCTACCATGTGAAAACCAACTGTTTGTATACGGATCAGACAAAATCTTCCCTTTTTATACAAGAAACAAAACAGTAAACATTTCTCCATTTGATTCTACGATAAACACTTAAATAGTATTAACACACATAAATCATAACTTTCATTTGCTTTATAAAATATTAAATATATTAAATCAAATTATATTAATAATTTCATAATATTATATTAAACTGAAATACATTATTCTCAATGATTTACCTCAATTTTCATTCACTTTATTTTTTTATAAAAATAAATATATATATTATAATTTTATAAAATTACCCCCACAGACTCTGTAACAAGAACAAAATGTCGAACATCGTGTCGGTTAGCCAGGAAGCGGTCCGCCGGTCGTCAAAGCGATCGACCGGTTTCAAAGTAATATGGAACAGAATTAATTACGAAGCGGAATGCGCGGTTTCGTCGATCGAGCCGAATTTTCGAGCGTCGACAGCCGTTTCGTCGGAGTGAAAGTGGCGGAAGTTCCGCATCGGTGCGAAGAGCGGACAAAAACCGCGCGTGGCAAAGTTCCTCGGGTTCTGAAGTTGCAGGAACGCGTGAGCGTCGTTTCGTAATCGTCGTAACAATTGAAATTATGCGGCTTACAGGGGGTGGAAGCCGAAGCTGCGCGACGGGGACACAGCGAAGTTACCTCGGCCACGTTTCCGGACGCCGTGGTTGAGCTGACTCGCGCGGAGAAACCGAGAAAACCATTTATCGTCGGTTCGGGGACGTACGCAGATTCACGGTTACGGCGGACACCGTCGGGCACGTGGCCAAAGTTGGAGGAACCGGCCGCGGAAATTGTGTGACGATCGATCACGGTAATTGATGCGTCAGGCGCTGTGCAGTTTGGTCTTTCGACCTCCTCTAGGCTGCTTTTACATATCGAATTCGGTGGCGGCGGAGTTGAAGCGGTGTCATTCCTAACTCTAGAGTTTTTGATGATTGCCAGAGGTGGATGGGAACATTGAGGTTCTTGCTTGTGATAATTGTTTAACACGTTCCACTCCACGTGTACCATTTGTGGCACAAGTGCAATTTTGGTAAGAAAACATTTGTTGTGAAACATGTGTCAAAGAATAGAGGTACACGTCGCGAAGCAGCGACAGCGTAAGAAAATAATATTAAAATATAATACCAAAAACTTGAATGTAATTTAATATTTCATTTAAAACATCAATGCAATTTATCAGCAAAATATAACCGAAATTTCCGGTAGCACTGAATATGTTAATCTTTGCCGTACCGATGACTCTAGACAGGGGTTGTATAGTTATGATACCGGTTTTAGTCCTTGAAACAGTTATTGAAAACCGTTTACAATTTAAATAAGCAACAAAATCTATTTGACCTCGTAAACTATTCAAGAACAGGATCAAAATAGAGTCTTGTATTATATCTTTCCACAGATAAATGAAAACAGAATGAGAGTGTTTTATCTAAAAATATTATCTACAAAGTTCCAAGTAACTATTTCCGAAAATCAAACAATCAATCCAAAAAAAGAAAATAGATTCAAAGAACAAATGTAATCTCCCTCAAATCATCAATTTTCATATGTGACTCATCACACGTCTAAACTTTCACTACAAAAAAACACCAGAACGTTTCTGATCTTCCATCATAACGTGTAACACCGAATCACTCGGTGAACAGTTACATACACTCCGTCGCCAAACGATATTCACAAGAAACCCGCCGACCCTGCCAGTCCTTCCAACTTAATGCAGAAAATTGCAGCGTTAGACGACGCTCGACGGACCGTGCGAACGCCGGATAGGTGTTTCCCCGGTGAGATGGTTGTACAGGGTGACAGACACTAACCGAGGCAAAGAAAAGTTATTGAAGGAAGGAAGAGTGGTGGCGGAGGGGCGTGGGTAATATCTTGCCAGCGAATTTCGAAGAGAAGAGAAGATGATTCTGCCGGTGAAGTTCGCTGGGAAGACGAGAAGGGGAGGGGCGCAGAGATAGCAGACAATTTCGCGGAGAAAATTTTGTGGTAAGATGGTGGAAGATTCTGTCGGGAAATTTCGTGGGGAAAAGCGTGAACAAGGGTCATACGTACGGAAATAGATTCGCGGCCAGCTCCTTGAGACGTCGCTGGGTCTCGGCGATGCCAGCCGGCCAGGAAATCTTTGACGTACGGTCTGGTGGTGTCCACGATGCGAAAACCGGTGATGTTGATGGCCCCGTATTCGATCACCTCGCTCTCCCATCGGTCGTCCATTATCTGATTACACGAGAACGGACCGTTAGATGTATACTGTCACTGGAAAAGGCACGGGACCGTCCGTGCGATCTGGCGCGTTGCTCCGTCGCGTCCCTCCGCCTTCGTTGAGACGTTCATGAGAATAAAAGAGCCCACGGTGGTTTACGGATACACGACCAGGTTGTACGTGTGACAGAAGGATTCCGTTTGTCTAAGATTGCCTGATTTCGAATCAAGCACAGAACGTCACCTTTCTGCGACGAGCTCTTCGATTGCGATCACCCGATGTATTGAGACAAAGGAACGCAACGAAGACATGGGAAAGGAACGATTTGGGAGGAAATGAATTCTGGTGGATTACTGGTGAAGCTGGTGTGATTTTATTGCTTTAACACATTGTTAATCGGCAGTTTTAGGCAGAAGCTATCTTATGTCACTAGTTATTATTCCGTAATTAATTATGAAAGTGAAATAATCTAAATAAACTTCAATATACTTCATTCATATATAATGAATTGAAATGAAACTTCGGTCACGTTTCTTATGTAATTTCTAACGTTTTGCTTTTGAAATATTCCATACTGCTCTGCATTTCAAAAATTGAAATCGCTATCGCAAATGCAAACACGAGTTAACTTGTGAACTATCAACAACGTGTTAACTCAGTTGAACGTTGCCATAATGGCGACTTTGGGCTTTGATATATAAAATTGAATGCGAATGAATAATTTAATTATTGAACTAACCAGACTGACGCAAGGTTTCTTTTTTTCTAGTGTTGATGACTTCGATGCGTAATTCAGGTTGTTACGGAAAAAAGAAGTTTAAGACAGTCTCGTCGGTAAAGAGTTGAAAGGAAATTGTCGACCGTTAATGAATATGATCATTTATTTATTACTACTCAAAAGTACACGAAGAGCGTACAATTACGTTATTGGCTTATAATGTTAATTACGTCCGTTGTTTACTTAATTGTAATTACTTTCGATAATGTATTTTTAAAGCGATGAGGCCAATAATTTTATCAGTAGCTATATTTTTATTATAGAATAACTAATATTTTTTAATTGATTAAAATATATATATATAGAAATTAAACCGAAAACATTGATATTTTCAAACTGGTGCAACTTCTATGGCCATTGCAGTATATAACTTTCTTTTATGTTCCTAAATCATAAAATAAATAAAGTTTATAATCACATTTTGTATATATTTCAATGTTATTATAAATTATCATGCCATGTTAATTTGATTTCAATATTCAAATAATTGTATGAAAAGTATATTAATCAAACTGTTATATGAACAGAACATAAGCTTTAAAATGTTCTATTAAAACAGACAAACAATTATTATTTCGTTTTGTATGTCTTGAAGCATATTGATGAGTGAATATTTCATTTGTATACAGTACTTGGAGTATACTCAAGTGTTTTTAATTGTTTCAAAGGTTCTCGAATTGCGGAACAAAAGTGAGACGTGTTGCCGATGTCGATCGAGTTTTAGAATTCCATTCATTCAACGAGCACTTACCAGACCACTCAGCAAATAGTGATACGTTCTTTTTCCCAGTGTCACATCCCTCACGTGTGTCACTACGATATCCTTAGCCATGTCGGTGGGACAGTCGAGTACTACATACTTATTGCTCCATCTGTAAAAAAGAAAAATTCATCGATCAATATTTATAAACTCCTTGTGAAACATTTATGGATGCAAGGCAGGAAATAAATGTTAGGAAGATATTTTCATCAAGAATCCATTTTTACCGTTATTAAAATATCATAAACGTTGCAAAAATCCTTGAAAGATCCATGTAAGTATCAATAATACATCATAGTTTCAGATGCACACTTTCTTAAGCGTTAGTAATTCTTTAATAATTGCTCCCAATCACTTTATTTTCTAGAAATGTTATAATACTTATAAATAGCAACACGTATGGATTGATAAAATATAAATATTAATATAAAATTAATAGTTAATTAATGTATAATAATGGTACAAACAGATTAAACTTACAAAGTTAAGAAACCATTAGTTACTAAAAATAACATCACATAAATAAAAGAAAAGAAAAAAATCTATTTATACTGCTAATATAAAAATGATTATTTAACATCACACAAAAACTTCAGTCTTTATTATAACAAAGGTTTCAACACACAGTTATGAGATTTTATTCATCAATCACTAACGCACTTATGTGACAATATAATCATGACGCGACTTGCGGCGACAATTTGCAGCGGCGACGTTTTGTTTTCAGTAACTACAATGTTCATTCTATTCGGGCTCATTGTCAGTGTTGGTTGTTGATTACCCAGGTCGTGGAAATGCGTAGCCGGCGGTAAATTGCAGCCGAGATACGTGGTGACCACTCGCATCCCCACAAAAGTGTGATCCGTCAGATTGTACGAATGCGGACAGAATTCCCCGTCCGAAAAATAATCGCTATACTAGGGCGTTAATGCACGTCGGAGCCATTTTTGTAGAAAATTTGTATAAACGGGTTTCGAAAATTCTTCGATTCCAATTTCAAATACCGTCTTTCACTTTTATCGTTCCATTTTCTATTGTATTTATAGCTTTTCAACACTAGATTTACGGAATGCGTTAATTACACGCATATCGAATTTTATAAATATAATTTACTATTCTTTTTTTAATTGTCCATTTTTAAACCTCTAATATCCATGATCTAAATGGACCATCAAAACTGTTAAGAACAATAGAATAAACTTTAGACGAAATATCCATAAACCTAATGTTGAAATTATGAACACTTATAACGTAAATTAGATTGCCATCTAACACTAAGTTGAATACTATTTTTGTGTTTTCCTTTTAACCAAAATACGATTTTCTCAGTATTAATGTAAAATTTTGTAAATTAACTTTAGATGTAATGAGAGTTTAGATTTGTATTGGATGAATTTTAAAAAACTGAGAACTTAAAAACTTATTGAACTATGGTATTTAATTTAATGAAATGTCAAAGGAATATGAAATAAAAACTTAGTGAACTATGGAATTTAATTTAATATTTCATTGTTTTCCGAAATGAAAGGCAAAGAACAATAGATTGTAGATTATTCATACATGACTTATTTCAGAAATATTAAATTATTCCAAATATTACTGATAAAATGTCATATAACAACTTAGTGTATTTAACAAACGTACGCACAGAAATTTAAATATTATTACGTAAACTCTTGCGATGAAAGTACTATGAATGATAAACATTGTCTCAACCTTAATGTTCTGGTGTAATACTCTGATACAGAAGAGAATCCTCATTTTCGTATATGAAGTTAAATAACAAACACCAAAATTGCTAATAAAACAATAAATATTGCAACAACAAATGGTTACTCAAATAACATTACCTAAAATAAACATAATAAAGTAAACAGTAAATAAAATGAAAGTTTTAAATGAATAATCAGTCTAACAACAAAAACATCCTATCTTAGTACTTGAATTGTAACTTTCCCTTTTCTCTGTTAAATATAATATAATGAACAATAAATAATTCTTCGTTTCACACGCAACTTTAAAAAGTTACATTCATTTTAACTTTGGAATGTACAATAACTGTATGTAGTAAAAGAAAGAATCTGAATATACAGCTTAATTTTCTTTGTATACATAATTTTTCTCATAAAAATCTTTTCTTTTTATCAGTTGCACAAAGATAATAAAAGAATATTCAGTCATAATAGTCAGTCATGTCCTTTAACTTTCTAACAGTTCATTAATTCATACACGCTAGTTGGTATTGCAAAGAAATCAAATTATTTCTAAAAACTCACCGGTTGAGCTCTTCCAGACTACGCAGGAAATCGATTGCATCAGTCACATTCTGTATTCGTTTGACAGTTTCCACCTGGAACGACTCGTTTCCCGGTTTCAGGCCCTGATATATCTGCTGCAGCCTGAGCAGCCCTGTAACAAAGATGAAATTTCCTGTCAGCCTGTCCCGTCATGAATTCGAAAATCCTCGACGCTCGGAAACACGACCACGCGGTTCACCGCTCGTCATTATGTATGTGTTATAGAATTTTCATCTACCAAAATCTACGCACGCACGAGTGTGCGGCATAGCGGCCGCAATTCATTGGCGGAGTCTATTTGGACTGCGGTTCTCAACAAGACTGTAACATTATGCAGTGATTATATCGGAATCTTCTTCAAATTTCACCACGATAAATTAATTATCAATCGAATTTAGTATTATGAATTATTTAAGGTATAATATGCGTCGATTGATGATTATGTAATCCTTTACCAATTAATGTTTTGTTTCTTAATTTGTTAACCGAATATTTGTTTTATCATTAATATTCGTACAAACAGAATTACGTTTGGATAAAATTAATTTGAAGTCGTTTGTCTCATAACTCAGGTGCATATAAGCTAGTTTATATTATTAAAAGCAATTTGATCTAACTTATGTTATTAGAAGTAATGTAATCTAATTTATGTTATTGATGATATAATTTAATAATTTACCAATATAAAATACCTATTTTAAAAGGGTTATATTTTTTCATATCAAGAAAAGAAAAAATTGAATGGTGTTTATAATTATTAAATTCAATTTAAACTTTTCATCGTGTTTTGACTCGATAATATAATGTAAGGGCCTAATTGGTTTCGTACGTTGTCTTACACTATCAGGTGCCTGAAGGCTAATTATCCTGAAAGATGTTACTCAGTTTCCCAGAGCGACACGTAATAAATTGTGCTTCAATATCCATCATCGCTCTATTCAAACCGTGAAAGCGAGGTTTACGATGCGGAGAATTTTACGGCTACCATTATTCGATTTTAACAAAGAGTGCTCTCAGCGGACAACCGATTAACTCCAGACCAAGTCCGAGACATCGCTATCTTGCTGTACACATTTGCTAAGTATATGGGATTCATTATAATAATTAATTCGTAATCATTTTCGTAACCTATACGTATGCTGTTTTAATCAGCAGTTCCTTAACCCATTAAATGCGGAATTTAGTGTAAAAAATCTCTTATTGTGCAGGCAATGAAATCAAATAATGACGTGTATACTCATCAAATGCAGGCCAAATGCACTTATAATATATTCTAATGAAAAACTAAAGCGAAACAGAAAATAATTACATGTTTATCTAAAAAAATAATACGTATTGTGATAATTATACGCGTGTGATTCTGAAGTATAATATTTCTCCAAAATTTCCATATTTTTCCAAAATTTGTTATAATATCTTTCGCAGTAATTTCTTTTTCCAAAAGGGAGAACTATATATTTATAACTATATTTTTATTGGAGTCCTATAAAAGTCAATTTTATTTCGTTGCACATAGGTTCAAATGAAAGATCATTTTGCTGTTGTTAAAGTTTTACTTTCATATTAAATGTACATTTAACAATGAACAGAAAGTGTCTTTTCATTTTCGTAAATTATTAATAGTATTGTAAATCTAATAGACACAGCCGTAAAGAAACGAAGTTAACCCTCCAAATGCCATAGGAAATTTCCATACATATTTGAGAAATACCAGACAATATTAAATAAAAATACACGATTATAAACAAAAATTTATATCTCGGTCAATTTTGATCATAAAGTCTTTGCACAATACTAAAACCATGTTAGACTTCCTTTACTATTAACAAAACCAGAAAGAAACTTTTTGCGAGTGCATGAAGGTGCGATATATCTTTGGCACTCAAAGGGTTAAAGGACATATTATATCTCCTATATTTTCCACCAAAGGGCTACGGGATCTAATCACCCTTCTCGCACTCTATTTCTCTCCTTCCTTCTTAATTTCATACTCACAACAGACTGATTAGCAACAAATCTCAATTAAATTCTTACATTCATAATAGCTTCATTTTCACATCCGAACTTACCCACAACACAATCTAACAAATTGAAACAAATATACCCATACCATCAACACAGACTGCCACCCCCAGAACCTACAATCATCAACTCGTCCCGTCTGCCGAACCCCAGCAAGCATGGTCCAACACACCCTTACCTCTACCGAGAGCAGGTATTCAAACGTCTTTCCAATTTCGATCAATCCGGCAGCGTTTGCCGTTGAATACAAAGGACGCGATATTAAACGCCACCTTGTTTGCCGATCGAATCGGCTCGGCTGGGCCGGACAATTGCGAATTCGGGATGGAAGGATTGACGGATCCGCGGCATACGCGCGCGCGAAAACGTAATGCAAAGAGTATAAATTGAAAAGTCAGGAATGAAAGGACGGACACCAGGATCGTGTCAGGAAAATGAGGGTGGGGGACGGCGCGTTGGAAAAGTCAACAGCGGGGAGGGTCGGGCACGTTTGGTGATGTCGTCGTGCTTTTTTGCAGCGCCATGCGTGAAACTGATGGCCGGGTTAACGAGCGGCGCTCACGTGTAAGCCCACTGGCACGTCATAAAAGAGCCTGCATTTCAACGAGCGCCACCGCAGCTTTTCGCGAACATCGCGGTCCCGTTCCGGCGTTTTCTTTCTAGCTGTTTCTTGTGGCAACAACGTCCCGACATCTCACTCGACCGATCTGGGAACGTCGTGAACCCTTCCACCGCCGCTTTTCCGTCCGACGGAGTTTCCGCGCATTATCGCGGGTTTTGTCCGAACACCGCTCACTGCCAGTGAATGTTCGTGATTAGTTTTCTATAGTTACACGTCATACACGGCTACCGTAATTCCCTTGCGACGAATCGGCTGAAGAAATGCACGCTTGCGCGGGGCAGATAGTTTCGAGGCTAGGGTCCAATGAGTGAGTTATTATTATTATTAGTTTTGTGGCAGGTATTTTTTGGAAGTATTGGTTTTGTGATAACTACTTATTGAAAGTATTGTAAGAACACGGAAGCTCATCTGTTCGTTTATAAAAAATTGTAATTTAATGTCCTTACCCTTATTTCGCCATTCTTATAAAGAATGTAGGTTACTTTAATTCTAGGTGACAATATAAAAAATTCAAATGTCAGTGTGTCAGGTTTAAACATTACTGGAACTTCACATACAATATTTCTCGCGTTACTAAAACTCAAATTACACAACAAAATTACATCAATCTGCAATACAGTCTCCGAAAAACGCGACACGAAACGAACATTAAGACTCGATTTCATCCACTGCATCCACGCAGGATCCGTGACGTGCTTCAAAGACGAGTTGTCCGAGTGCACTTGAGCGTAACGTTTGCGAGTTCGTTGGCTTAAAAATGGCGCGCGGCGCGTCGCCCGCGGATCGCGTACAAACCGGCTTGTTACGACTCCCTGTACACGAATCCCTCTTGAACCTAGCTCGGTATCAAGCATGATCGCGATGAGTTAACTTTGAAGCGTCAACGTTCGTTTGCGAAACAACGCGAACGCACAACTCGCCGGAAGTCGTTTAATCAGTTGAACGGAACCTTTTTATCCCCGCGCAGTGACGCCGCTCAATTCAATCATACGAACGATGTCATTTTCACGAGCAACTAAGCTCCCTCGACCGATTGAGTAATTAATCCTTCATGGCGGGACTGGAGAATCGGTCCACTGTTACCAATGTTTAATTTCGCGGGCCTCTGCTTGGATTTGAATCTTTCACAGCAGTGGTTCTTAACACTTTGTTGACCGGCAATTTTATGCAGAAGCTATCCCATGTAACCGATCATTACTCTGTAATTAACCCTTTGCGGACGAATTTCCGCATTTCACATTGTTCAATCTTCCATGTTTGGAAATCAAGTTAGAAACAAATGATTGAACTATTAGAACAGTAAAAAATCAGTACACAGTTTCCTTATTCTCTATGATTTAAGCATTCAGTGTTTAATTTAGCAAAATGTGCAAAAGGTTTTGTATACTTTCAACAATCTTTGTCCGAAAAAGGTTAAATATGAAAGTGAAGCAATTTAAATATGCATCAATATACTTTCTTCATATATAATCAATTGAAATGAAACTTCGGACATATCTTTATGTAACTGAATATTTTGCTTCTGCAATATTTTATATTGCCCTGCATTTCAAAAATTGAAATATCTAATGCAAGTGCAAACACGAGCTAACTTGTGACCGGTCAACAATGTGTTAAGACATTATCTACTAGCAGTTATGGAACTATTTGTTGATAAAGAATTTCTTAATTAGCCATTCTATTGCAGCAGCAGTTGTCATCCTGAATCGACAGATGACCTTGAACAGTACAGCTTGAGTATTTGTTTTTAGGATTATTGCAGGAAGAAGATTGTTAAGTCGCTCTTTTATACACACGATTTATGTTAAATTTATCAATGAGCAATTTAAGTTTAACTTCATAACAGCTTAACAGGTTTAGTTTTAGTAAACATTAGTTTTTCTTCTTAGTCTTCTATCGCTTATACTATGTCTACGATTAGTCTAAAGATAAAAGATTGATAATAGACAACTAATATTGAATTTGTATCATAAAGAAAAATATATCATGTAGATTTGTTGAATTCGATTAAATGTTTTCACCACGATTTTGACGCGTCATTATAGCTCAAGAGGTTAATATTAGATTTACGAGCATTTATTCTACGGATTGTTCTACTGTTCCTAAAAAAATTGATATTTATTCATGTGAATCTTGGAGATTAGAAGTTTAAAAGTAGACAATTAGAATACATATGTATTACGTATATGTATTATATATACGTAATTGCATCAATTGAAATCGTTGTAAACATTCAGAAAATAATATTTATAAAATTCAGTATACGTCAAATTGACGCGTTTCATAAACCTGGTGTTATAAATCAAACAATTTCTGTATTGTCAGTATACCCGTTACGTTTCTCGCCTTTTATACTTGCAACCAAACGTGTACCGTAGCTTCGAACGTGCTAAGAACCACTGCTTTGGAGGGTTCTGCGATCCATTATATGTAGATCGTTGGTTCAACTAAAAAGGGGGCCCCGCGGAAACGTTAATTTCGTTCGATCGCGTGAGAATGAGGCTGGAGTAGTCTGCCGGAGATTGGATTAAAAAGGGGGTTGGGATCCCATTCGGTCGGGACCAGGGGCTTTTGTAAATATTCGCCCCCGGGAGTAAATCTGCCGAGTTGTTTTGTGGGAACGTGTGTACTGGCGCAATGAATGGCGCGGAGATTTATTGAATGTCTGGAACCGCGATCCGTTATGCGAATATTCTCTGTACATTGAGCTGAATTTAAATAATATTGATATAGTACCTGAGCGACTGCGCGCGCATAGAGAGATTCATGGTTTTTACGTAAATGCGGGAGCGCGATTGAATCCGAGCAAGCCTTGTGTAATACAATTCTCGTTGTTCTCTTTCTGTGTCGGTTACGATTTCAATTACGGAGTGTTGTTCCATTATTTAAATTCTAGCCAGTGCATTAAATGAAATATATTACACTCCCAAAGAAAAAGATAACACATGCGTGCTATCTTTAATTTTTCGTGTTATAATTGTTGGTCTGTATTCATTTGGGTATTTGTGTTTTTATTAAGAGAATTCGTCGAAGAAAATTCAATAAAAGTTATGTTTATATATTAGTAGACGATCGCCTTTAAGTATCATTTACACTTTCCTTATGCCATAATTATAACGCGAGAAATTGAAGATAGCACGCCTGTGCTATCTTTTTTTTGCGAGTGTATATAGATGAAGAGGTACGTTCATTGTTACATATAAATGGTGCACGTTTTTACCCGTGGAAATCCACGTGAATCATTTTTACTGAAAGTGATACGGTTATTTGTATTTGACAAACAATTTAGAATAAACTCGCCGTCAAAGGATGGTGCGATTGATGTACAGAGAAGAGCAACGTTATTTATTCTTTATGTAAATGGAAAGGGCAAACGATCTGATGCATGTGACAGTTTTGATCCAAAGAATATCCGTGTGATCCATATTTGAATTTGATTTTCTTTGAAGTATTGCTATATTTACATAATCTTTATTGCACTCTTTCTTTTTGGATTTTCACTGTAATTATTTTACAGACTTCTTCAGTGCATTATTACATTTCTGAAAACTAGATAAATACTGAATTCTTCAACTACTATGTAACAGAAATTAAATTTTGAGTGAGCATTACATGGTACCACAATAAGATAGAAAAAATATTTATGGAAATACGATAGAAATGTTCAAAACATTAATGTAGATACTACACTAATTATATTAACGAACAATACCCAACTCTTAATACGTTTTATTAATCAATTTATAATATTGAATTCCATTCAATTATGTCCATATAAAATTTATATTGCATTTATTAGTAACAACAGTTCTACTCCAGAATCACTTTCATAAAAGGAGAAACTGAAAATTATCCTTTTCACAGCTTCATTCCTATCGTGTTCATAAATCCATAGAACAAATTCAACATGGTTCACATGGAAAGCCTCGACAAGCACTCCGCGGAGAGTTCGTGTGTTGTGGAACTCTGGATTGATCGTTCTAATGATTACTGGCTGGCTAATTAGCGGCGCGTTGTCAGGGTGACCGTCAGCCGTGGGACATAGAAAGTCGAGCGACGTCAACTCTGAATGTTCACAGGCTTTATTGACACCGGCAACTAAGCCGATGCGATCGTACGGCAATAGACACGCGGTTCACGGTTTTCGGCCAATTTCAGACAACACACAGATGCCTCCTGGCAGGAAACGTCGATAGAATGTCACTGATCGTGTCCTCGTCACCTCTTGGAAAAAGGTATACCTTTTCTCAGCTCTTTTGCGGCTCGGTAAACGAGAGAATTCGTTTCTGCTAGTAGCGCCGGATTTGAATTTGAGACCTTCTTGTATGTAATTTTGGGTTATATGTAAAAAGTAAACAGGAAAGAAGCTCGCACGACAAATGCGTACAGAAAAATACGCACATAAATGGAAACGCAAAGAAAGAAAGCGCGTATGTACGAAAGCGCAAAGGAAAAAAGTGCACACGAAAAGAATTGCACAATGAATAAATACGAATAAGCGTGGGTGAGGGAGGGGCAGAGCATGCACCTCTACCCTGTGAGAAAATTATCCCATCCTCTACCAATCTTTATTATATAAATAAATCGCTTCTGGATGCACAGTAGTGACAGCCGTTAAACTTTATAATAACCAGAAATACCAGAAATAACTTTAATACCAGAAAACTGCTGTATTTAAGGAGAATTACAAAACAATAAATAATTTCTTTAACAATAAGTAAGT
This sequence comes from Nomia melanderi, assembly GCF_051020985.1. Classification (NCBI taxonomy): domain Eukaryota; kingdom Metazoa; phylum Arthropoda; class Insecta; order Hymenoptera; family Halictidae; genus Nomia; species Nomia melanderi. Next base: position 4,228,393 of record NC_135005.1, read on the forward strand.
ATTTTTTGCAATAAATTCTAAGCCCCTACTAGCCTAAGCTTTTGCTTTACAATTGTACAATTCATATATGTATAGGATGTAGACTACGTATTTTACATTGTGCGCTTTTTTCCTGTGCGTTTTTTAACATATGCGAATTTTTCTATACGCATTTTTCGTGTGCGCTTTTTTTTGTCCGCGTCCTTTTTGACTACCGTAATTTTATTCTGTTCTCTTTTTTGTAATCTATACATTGTCCAATTGTTTAGTTGACATAATATTGCTTAGCAATAAAAAGACTGATGGAATAACCAAATAAAGGCTCAAAATGTTTGTGTTAGCCTGTGTCAAAGCCTGATTACGGGTCCGTGTTGACTAATAAATCGAACGAAAGCAATACGAAACAATAGATAAAAATGTACACATGAATTTTTTCTTTTATATTTTTCATTTTTTCATAAGATGCAAATTGGTTAATTTTCTATAGGTATGAAGAACAATTTGCAAAAAGATTTTTCAAAGTCCAAACATTCGGAAAAGTTACAACAATATATACGGACGGGCGACGACTGAGGAACGCTTCAGTAAACACGGGTGAGAATCGTAGGAAAATTCAAAACCTGCTCATAAAAAATCAAAAAACAACTACAGATACTTTTTTTAAGCTAGAAGAATTGGTGCATTGACCTGAAATAACCGATTGTAGATAACACTTTAATAAATTCTCGTTATTGTAAAAGAATACCTCCATGCTGTCACTATTCTCTAAATTATAGATAATCATTCACCAAAATATTTTCTTAGCTTGACATACCTATGCCTTTTAAAATGGTAATGCTTGCTACAGCAGTCTGAAACATCTATTAAATATTCGACAATAGACAACGATACTCGTGAATATTGGCAGCTCTGAAATAATAGTACAAAAGCATTCAAGTATTCGCAAACGTTCACTAAAAGAATCTCAAACAGTCAATAACCAAGTCTTCCCAGTAAAAAGTACTGTAGCACATACTGTATACACTATGCAGTTCGATTTACTCCACTTGAAACCCATTTACAGAAGACAAAGTAACATAAGCCAGCAGCTGCCTCAAACAAACCCTTCCCTCCATTTCTCTAAATAACTACAAACATTTCACAGCTCCACTAAACTTAAACTGCACCCAGTCAACAAATTCACCACTAAGAAATTAAACACGCCATTATTTGGCCAAATGGTTTCTTTCGTTCCGCAATTCCCTTCAATTTATGCTCCCATTCGCTTGATACAAGTAACCGTCCCCCGTGTTCTCAAATTCTGCTTTTCGTCCAATTATTAGAAGACACCGTAGGAAACATATTATTCTAAAAGGAAATCGGGAAAATGGCGTTTGCGAGCGATCGCGATCACAAGGGCGAACGACGACGCAATAGTAGACAAATTAGTTAAAGGAAGTATCTGCTGTGGAATTTCATTTCGAAGCTGCCTTTGAAATCCCGGCGGGCTTTCAGTTTGAAAATACTTGCTAGATCGAATACACGTTCCCTTCTTGCTTTACTCTTTCTCCCCTATTCTTAGCTCCCTAGTCTCCTTATTTGTGTGCTGCTCTGTAGGAAAGTTATTTCTCTAAAGTGATGTCATCCCTTGCCTTCGTCGCGTCATTTCCAGCTGATTTTACTGCTGTTCCCGCGAACAGGTCGTTCGATCGCAATTACCAAAGTGGCATGACGGACACCGAGCGTCTCGAGTTTACGCCCAGAGGCGCTGATCAACGCAATTTACGGGGCAGCGTCTGGAAAATCGCTCGGGGATCCAGATCGAAGGTTTAAGTGGAACTTCGGCCACAAATGGAAAGCCGCACGCTTTGTTGCCTCCCCGGTCTGCTCGTTAATCATGCTTGACTTGCGCTTTGTTTACGCCTGAAGCGGTGGAAGCTGATTAGGGGGCTGGCTTTTCGCGACTAAGTTTTTTTGAAATGACACGCGACCAGCCGCGAGTAATGTAGATCGCGATGGGATCGACGAATCACCAAGAGCTTTGAAAACACGATTTATTTATCAGTGATGCTCTAAGGATCTTAATGCATTGTTGACTGGTTACGAGTTAACTCGTGTTTGCACTTGCATTAGCTATTCCAGTTTTTGAAACGCAGTATAGTATAGAATATTGCAAAACAAAATATTTAAAGTTGTATAAAAGATATGCCAAAAATTTAATTTCAATTCATTATGCGTAAATAAAGTATATTAAAATTTATTTAGATTGTTTAATTTACCTTCATACCTTCATTAAAATTTTTCAGTCGGATTTATTCAGAAATACAGTTTCTACAATCCATAGATTGAAATGCTACTCATTTGACGATTGATATAAAACAAGAATTAGTTTTCAATTTTAATTTTAATTTCAATTTCAATTTTTAAACTCCTATTAATTTGAGATTTCAACTGTTTGTTAAGAGCCGCCGAACATTGGCTGAAAGAACTCGGACACGTGTTACACCGACTGTCAAAGTATTGCATTATTTAACCTCGAGAAGAATAGTTTCATCAGTTCTTATGAACACTTTATGATGTGATAATGTCTTGAAAATAGAACGCTCCGTCCTTACACTGGAATTTCCTTATTCGCGTTCCTCGCATTCTTTCACTTTTCTTCGAATGGCTGAAGCATTCCTTATAACTAGAAATTCTTAAATTTCTCAATTGTCTCTTTTTGGCCTAGCGGAATAATAATCTATTCTCGACGGGAATGATATGCTCCTAATTAAAAATCTTTTCCTCAGGTGCAATTATTAAAAATCCATTGCTTTCGAATTTCCTAACAATAAAATTAATTTATTGGCACAAGTATTTTCATTACTCATTTATTAAATTTCTGAAATAATAATTTGACTAATCAATATTCTAACAATATCACGTCATTAATAACACATACACATTAATGTAACCAAAATTAATAACAATTTCGAACTAACATTAAAAATAGAATAATTTTACTTCGTTCAAATACTTATTTTCCACTTAATTCAAACAAACAGTTTTGCAGTAACCTAAAATATTCTACAATAATTCGTACACAAACTCACTTTTCATTACTACAAAGTCAGCAATTTCAAATTTTCGATTGATATCGTCCATAACAATGTATTCAACTTAAATAAATTTCAAGTGCCAGCAAATATAATTCATATTCGATACAATTCAAATATTCCACAAGAGCGCAAAATATTCCACAATGATTCAGAAACGCTCATTCCAAGGAAGTGCCCACTATCAAACATTCAATAGATAACATCTGATATTTTGTCAGAGTTAAATTGGATAAATTGAAAGTTCCAAGAGAATAAGGCTTTAATTCCGTTTCCGATAGTGTCTGAGACTTCTTTATGCCCGAAACGATCGCAGTCGCGACAGAACAGTTCGTTTGTATTTTTATCGCCGGCTAGACAATCGCGCCGTAACAAGTACGCCGAGAATTCTCGGTCGTGTGAATTCAACGATCAACGATCCACCTGGATGGCTCGGGGGATCATATATGGTACAGTCCGTTCCGGTATGCGAACAATCCTGTCTGCCGCCTCATACGGTAGGCCTGCGGTTTCTCGTGCCGTGTACTTCGAGACGGAAATGCCATCGAGACTGCCGGAAACTACCGCCGAAATAGACGACGAAGAGGAGCAGCGCGCGATAGTCCCTGCCATCGACTGCCGTCTGATTCTATTTGCGGTAAGCCTTGTTGCTACGGCTTAAAGGGGAAGGCCTCTTGTTAAGGCAGACAGTGCTGCCAGACCGTAAGAACAAACGCGGAGAAATCAGAGCGGCGAACATTGAATTTTCTAGACTGAAAGAGTCTTTTTATCTTACCTCGCGGATTCTCGCGAATATCAGTACTTCATTTTTAATTTAACATTAACACTAGAACTACCGAACGTTTAATATGATTTATGTGTGGTCCTTATGAAAATTGTAGCAATAAGTTTTTTTCGGTTTCTTTATATATTCATTATAGTATACAAGTAAAATGATTTATTTTTAATGACAGGCTTATGTCGTTTATTATGCGGTATATTCTATTGTTCCTAGGAAACTTGATGTTCGGTAGTTTAAATCTTGATAATTAGGGATTTGAAAGTAGACTATTAGAATATATATTCGTGTAATTGCATCAATCAAAATCAGTGCAAATATTCACTGAATAATATTTATAAAATGCAGTATGCATCAAATTGATGCGCTCCATAAATACAGTACTAAAGTTGTTTTGGATGTTTAATATTTTCTTGATATCAATAATTGAGGAATAAGAAAACGGTACCCGTCATCTTCTCGGGTGCGGTGGTTCTAGTGTCAAATTTCGATGTAAATGATTAACAATGGTAATAGAAAAGCATTTTATTTTTGCAGACTTCGGAGGAGAAGAAAAACATGTATATATATATATATGTATAAATAATGAATTTTAAGTATGAAGACGCTGTATAATTATAAGTAGACAATATCAAGCACAAGATAACTTGTATTAAATGGAATTTCTATACCACAGTTCATATTGAATAAAATTATGTGACAGTTTAAAAGTAGTTATTATTTTAAGACGTTACTGCGAGAGCTAAGTAATATTTCGTGCAGGAAATTTCCCGGCATGAAAAGTTTTCACAACAGAGTTGACGTCTCAACTCGAAAAACAATTTTCTCGCGTTTCTAAAGATGAGCTAAAATTTTTTTGTAACGATAGCGATGCCAGTGAAATATTCTCGCAAACATTAAAGCGAAATGGAATTTCCTTCGCGAATATTTGCTCGGATCGATATTATTTCTTTATATTTTCTTTTATTCTTTTCGATATTGGCGTCATAACCCAGGACCACAATAAAATAGATTGTTTTAGTGACGGTTCGATTTTTTTAAATATTCCGACTTATATCACTGGCTACCAAACCACTCCGTTTTTTAGCTCTGTTATTTATATCATGCAGCTAGTATGATATTTTTCTTTCCAATATGACGAACATTCAGTCCACGTACGTTGTACAAAACATTCTGTATCTAGATGCGGTATTCAAAACAAGCCAAGGTATGAAAATCGGTATAGTTGATATTACAGTTTTGTAAAAAAACAATATTCCCCGATATCCAAAACTCTTAATAAGAGAAGAGATATATTAAATTTCATTCTAATTACATAACATTTGAATTGTTTTCTTGTGAGTAAGGAGGGCAAATATCTCCGTGTAAGATGTGTAACAGTTGAAAATTCAATACAAACGATTTTATAATGAAAACAACATTTTCTTTAAAATTTAATTAAAATAATTCCGAAGTAAATATTATCTTCACTTTTTAGCACAATTATCATGTATTTTACTGATGTAATAGAATTGTTAAGATTATGTTAAAATTATGAACTTTAGTTGTCCAAATATTTTTTAAATTCGATCATGTCTTTATTTTATGATACAAATATAAGTTAAGTATAGCGTCCAACACTTGAGAAGTTGTTTCTTTACATTTTACTCAGCTTAGAATAAATAGTATAGGTATATCAATGTTTGTACTATTCACGAAGTAACCTATTTTACTATTAGAACTCCATTGATCGACGAATTCGCTCTTTTGATGCCTCGACCTCGTAAACTTTCCATCAATTATTGGTTTTCGCCATTATTTCTGTTCCCTTGTTAATAGCGGATACTCGAAAACTTTGATAACGCGTATCCACGACGATGCAGCTCGATTTTCTGCTTGGACCCTGTTGTGTGTTTATTAAACTAGAGGGACGTAGGAAATTTTAATCGTCTAGAGTGTTTTCTTTATTAAAACTCGTAGGCAACTCTGAGTGCGCTTTGTGACGTCTTTAATTCGCGTAATACATTAATATTTTGCATGGATAAAATTTATTCCGTGTTTGAAGTGTTCACTGGATAGAGATCATTATTAACTTATAAAATAGGTGGCTGGTATTCGTGTTTGGTTATAAATATTCGTTCCAAACGTTAGAACTACCTGAGCATGTAATCCTTATAAAGATTGTAACAATACATTTTTTTTATTTTTTCTGATACTCGTTATAATATTTAGGTGAAACAATTTATTTCGAAAATTATTTCGAATATTAAATACTTTGAAAATATCGATAATTGCAAAATAAAAAACCAAAAACCCGCCATTTCGGCGGGTAAGGTAGTCCTAGTGTTAATTGATATACGTATAACGTAATAACAAGTGATTAACGAACTTTTACGTTCGTGTATGAAAAATGAGGCGATGAATGAATGAATGTATGAAATTTATTGGATTTCAAATGTCATAAATATGATTTTTCAACAATTTACTTTTACTTTGATTGATATATTAACTAGAATACATATTTTGATTATGTTTTCGTGCCTCTGCTTTCGAACTTGAAATATTTGTATGTACTATGTATGTTCGTTATTTTCAAAATAATGCAATAAAGTATACAACGAATATCCGTAAATTGATAGTTAATGCTATTCAATAACGTGACACCTATGATATTATTCTTTTTCACTTTTTAATCAAAATATTTATTATTTGTACTTTATTATATTTCTTTATATTAAATTAATTCCTAAGAATTCAGGCTAAATGTATAAACAATGATACTTAATGTATTTTAATTTTAATCTTGATTTTTCACAAACGGTTTGAAGTTTACAGGATTATTAGGCTAATATAACTTCGAGTACAACGGGTTAAACGATAACACAACACTTTCTAATTTCATCAAATTATTAACTCCAGCATTATTATTAATCGGCAAATGTTTGTATAATAAAGAGTTTATGGCCAAATTTATGTATTCATTAATTAAGTAGAACCTATTATGCTTCAGTAATGAAAATTCAGGTAATGAAGTCTGTATCCTCAACAACTTTTCATTTATAGTTAGTCCTAAAATAGCCATAAACTAAAAATTTCCTTTTCTAAAGAATGCTATTAATATCAGCAGTTATTCAAATAACGAATAACAAATAAAATTATTTTTCTTTTTATTTCATTTCAATTCCGAAATACTTGTTATTTCATTTGAATTCCTTAGTCAATTTCTTCGACATAATAATTATTTTTTGTTCATTTTTAAGAAAAATTTCGTATTAATTCGTATATACCATAAATTACATTTTAAAATGAAAGAACTTTAGTTTATTGTTCGATAGATTGCAGAACGAGGTTACAAATAACAAAAACAAACATGTTAAACAGTTAATTATCAGGTAAACACTTTAAACCATTATCTAAGTACCTCAGTATAAAAAAAGTGTTCATAAAATTTAATATATCAATATCCTCTTGCAGTCTTGCATTCTTATTTAAAAACCCTTCAATTTCAATCCATATTACTTATTACTTATTTCAATCACGACAATAACTACATTCATACAGATTAATGTACTTTTAGCATAATTCACCCCAAGGAACTGTTACTACTGGCTTTATAATCACCGCGAAGACAACACTTTCTGAAACGCCCTAGTAGGCCTTTTACATAACTTTAAGCAGAATCATTATCTCTACATAAACTAAGTCTTGAACAATCCACACAAATCGACAGACAAAGCGAGAAAATTAAAAATTGATACTTCAGCAATTCCATTTAAGGAAATTCCCACCGCGTCATCCTTCACTGCTCAAACCACGGAAAACCCCAAAAGATGCCAGAATCGGCAGTCTCACGCGTTGCTACTCTCAGAAACTTGTCCCTGATGGATCCGAGATTCACCCCGTCCGACATGGAAACAAAGAGGAACATCCAATCCGCTTTGAAAGTTCCAAGAAAGCGCGACCGACGTCTTTTTGTCAGCTCGTCCGGTTCGTTCCGAGGAAACCGTCGCAGCAATAGAAAGCGGTTAAACAAAGATTTGTAAAAAGAATTCTGAAGACCTCCCGGGCCCGTTGTTTCACGTCTAATATTCCTGCCTTAAGACGCCGGTAACGCGGACCTAGCCCTGGTGGATTACGAAGGGCGGCGATTGCCCGGAGGACGATTACGAGCGGAGACGCGCTAATCAGTCCTTCTTCCTGTGTTATTCCCGGCTCATCCCGGATCTTCAAGTCGTTTTCGGTGGCGGCGCCACTGAAACCTTCTCGTGATAACGGGTGAAATAGCTGCTTAACCCATTTGTGTCATGTGATAGAACGGAAAATATTTCATTATCTACAAATAGCTTTTTTCTGTGCATTATACTTGAATGATTAATATGTAGATATAAAGACATGAATATTAATATAAAATCAAAATAATATGATGAATAATAATAGTATTCATCATGACAATAGTAACATGATAATATAATAAGATTGAGTAACTCATTGGCAATATACCTGTAGACTGAAAGCGTATATATATGGTGGGGTGATAACTTGATAGCTAGCGGAACAGCACAGAAGCAAGGGGTACCTTTTTAGTTTATAGTTCGATAGTTTCGATAGGTTACGTATAATTGAACTGAAGAATATTAAATTAGTTATATAAAATATCAGAAATTAGGAAATAAAACCAACAGGAAGTTAGGTAAGAAAAATGAAAACTGATCAATCGGTCGAATCCTTCAATCTAGTCATCAAATGATCATCTAGCAATATGCTAATGACCCAAACGGGTTTCTGAAACGTTATTGACTTCGTTTCTCAAACTTGTTTCCATGTTTTCCTTGTAAATTAACATAGGTAATAGCAACCTAATTATTGCACGCAAATAAAATCGTTTTGTAGCAATACGAATTGTTTTATATTCCTCCGTTGAGTATATGCAATTGGAAAGTGAAATAAACAATACGTTTCGACCCAGAGCGCTCAAGTGAAATTACAAGGGAAGGGGTTAATACGAAGCTCGAAATTATCACCCGGATATAGTTAACTGACGGTATTAATTTGGCGAACAGCATCGTCGTTAGTACGCAATGTCGATTATGGACACTGTTAGTAATGGCATTATTGGCCTCTTACCTCCACGAGCATCCTCCGGGACAGGGCTCTCGCAGGGTCGCGACGAAGACCGTGCCCCGATTCGGCTCCGCGACAACCTCGTCAAACCTATTGACAGTGTAATCAATAACCCGTGGTACGCATTAACAGCTAATTTAATGCGTCACGGTAAACTGGTTTCGTGGCCGAGACTCGTGGTTTACTGGTAACGATGATAATAAGGGACTCTAAGGGCAAAGTTGGCTAGAGTTATTGAAAATTGATCATCTCTAACCTGTTAACTCTAATTTAGTATCGAAAATCTCTCATCGTGCGCGCAGTAAAATCAAAAAATGATGTGTGTACTCGTGAAACATAGTACGAATGAACCTGGGGTATATTTTAATGAAAATCCAAAGCAGAATAAAGAAGAATTATATGTTTATCTGAAAAAATAAATAATTCATCGTATCTCAGTTGAGCGATGTCTTGGCGTCTAAGAGAATCGCATAAGGGCAAGAGGTATTTTTCTTGGTTTCCAGTTTTATAGTTTTGATTGGTTACATGTAACCGTATTGACGAATAGTAAATTGGTGATTAAAAACATCAGAAATTAGGAAATGAAACCAATAGAAAATTGATTTCTTCAGCCTAACCATCAACTGATCTCCTAACAGTACATCTATCAAATATCAATATTTTAAGAATACAACTTCACACATATGGAGAGCAATCATATAAAAGAAATTCATATGCACTAATTTATTAACATGATTTTATTTATTTATTTATATATTATTATTTGTATATTATCATACGTTTTTTATATTGATCGGAGTTCGACATATCTGACATCGTGCGTTCATTAAACATTACTATATTATTCGAATGCTTGATGGATACATGTTTTTTGCCTTTGATGCAGAATTGGTTTAGTCCAGATAAAGAATATTCCATTCTTTTATTTATCGCCTCCGATACACATTTGTAGCAGTATTCTTCAAACTCTTTAATCTATATACGTACATGTGACATATTTTTAATAATATCTTTACTAAATCAAAATCGTTTAGTCAGTAGTAATCATAAAAGTATTAATAATAAAATTATAAACAAAATAATACAAACTGCTTTTCTTATATATTATAGTATCATAAGGGAAAATTCTTTTAACGAATTCATTTCTTAGAAATGGTGAAGAAGCTAATTCCCAAAATATGCTGTATTTTAATGGCTGAATGTACAGCATGCCTATATAGAGCCAATTCAAACTTATTTCTTTTAAATAGCACTGTCACTGTAAATGGCATGTAACAGTTAATAGTGCAATAATTGGATTTATTAAAGCAATCTCACTTCATCAAAAAATAAAACAATTGTTTCCAGTGAAAAGCGTGCTGGTTAAAAATCTGATGCGGGAATTATTACTCGCTGCTCAACAGAAGCCGTTCCACAAGTATTCCACAGCAACGTGAAACAAAAAACCATTCGTATGTTTTTCCTCGGGCAGAGCAGGATTAGACGGGCCATCCTTGAAAAACGGCAGTTTTTCAGCGGGAGTGGAAGCGCGAGTTACGTAATGAAAATACGTTTCACAACGGTGCCAACCGGGGACGTATAAATTTAATCCCTCGCAGTACGCCGCTCGCTTAAGACAATGTTCCCCGCTTTTCCCGGGTTAATTTTCTGCGTTCTATTTACCAAGGATGCCCGGCGAATCCTTTTCTAATACGTTCCGCGTTATCGCAAGACTTTCGTCACAGCTATTCCACGCGCAATAAATCGTTGCTAACGTCATAACACATTATTGATCGAAAATTTTACGCAGAAGCAATCCCATGTCACCGATTATTATTTCGTAATTAACACCTGCTTTACGGATATTTATTATACATTTTGTTCTATCGTTCCTAGAACAATTGATGTTCGCGTGTTTACATCTTGAAAATTAGTGGCTGAGAAATAAATAAAGAGTATACATATTCGTACAATTGAATCAATCTAAAAATAAACAATCTAAATAAACTTCAATATACTTCACTTTTACATAATGATTTAAATAAAACTTTGAAGGTATCTTTTATATAACTTGAATTATTTTACTTTTGTAATATTCTATATTGTCCTGCGTTTCAAAAATTGAAATGGCTAATGCAAGTGCAAGCACGAGTTAACTTGTGACCGGTCAAGAATATGTTAACGCTAAAACTACCGAGCATTTAATATGATTAACAAGTAATCCCTATAAAAATTATAACACTAGTTTCCTCGCACATTCATTATAGTATTCAATTGAAACTACTTATTTTCAAAATCATTTTGAATATTGAATGCTTTAAAGGTATTGTTGTAGTTTCATACAAAGTATAAGTGGAACAAAAGATTGTGGCATTCGACGCGGACAGCCACGAGCCTAGCGCAGCAGCGCGGACCGTGGAGAGGGTCCGTCGTCTGTTCGATCGTCAATTGTCTCCAGCGTGGATCCCAAAAAATGTATAAAAGGACGGATCCACGCTGGACGACATCAGAGTTGTGTAAACCTACAAGCATAACATTACGGCCCCATTCCGTGTAAAATTGGGTGGTCCTTCGACAATAAATTTAGTAGACGGCACGAAGTGCAATAATTAGGGTCTAGTTCGTACCCCGACAGGTATCAATATTTGAAAAACAAAGGAACCGAAACCAGTCATTTTGACTGGTACGATAGTTCTAATGTAAACATTATTTTTAAAAAATCGAAAGTTTGCAGGTGGCGCAAAGAAGTTTAACTAATTAATTATCTAGGATGATTCGAAGAAAATTGCACACTGCATGAACATATACACTCAAGTAAGATAAAACTATTTTATCAAGAAAAAAATGTAATTAAAGACTGATACTCATTTACTGCCCACAAAAATAATTTTCCACCGACGAAATTTATTTTGGTTAAAACAGAAGTATATATAAAGTATCATTATGAAATATTTTAAATGGATAATATTTTTAAATTTTGATTTAAAATATTTCGTTCTCCATAGATTTAAAGTTTTGCTGAAGAGTTTCAGAGTTTAGCAACTCATCTTGTCATAGTGTTTAATTTTTGTAGAGTTTAATCAAAATTCAGTCAATGAAATTTAATTATTATATGGGAAAGACTTGTTTTGATCAGAATTTCTCTCTGTTACCGGGAAAGCAATCGATCTACCTGATTCAGTTGGTTAGCGAGAAAGATGAGTGGGAGTACCAGGTGTCGCGCGGCGTTCACCTGTACTCCATGAAACAACTGAGCTGATTACTGTTCTGTTTCTGCTATTACGCATTTTAAAATTCGCAAATTTGTTGTATAGAAATTTGTGCTGGTTTATAATCATCGCATGATTTAACCCTGAGTTAATCAATCCTCTAACAGCAACGAGAAATATCTGTGCCGCGTTAATTGTAACTTATAAGCGAAGGCACATTAAAATCAGTTTTGAAAATATTTTTAACTCTTTCAAATAATCTATTATTAGATTGAAACGTATCTTTAAACATATTAACATTTTTTTATACCTTTTGCGCGTTTTGAATACATGGAATATTTTTCTCGTACATTTAATTTTCTCTTCTTCATATGTTTAATATATTTTGTGCTGTATTTATTAATGTTAGAGTGAAAACATAAACTTCATTTCAAATTGACTTGGTTAATCAATTTTTACTAATTTCGAGACAGGTAGATTTAGTAAGCCGAAGCAATTGCTCATTAAATTTCTATGCAGCATGTTATATGCATTAGTATTCAGTCTGAGAGCAAGTGGTCTATTTGTAGTGGTAATAGTTTCCCTAGAGCGCAGAACTGATCGATGAATTTAACATGACAATTGAGATTGCAATAGATCCTACGATTATCTGATTCATGCAATTGGAAATTATAACTTTGTTAACAAAAACTTGATTATAAGCTTATAAAATTTCGTAAAATTTTAATCTGTACATTGTTCAATTAGTGCCAAATTTTACAGAATTTATACATTCAAAATATATGAAATTTCATGCATAATTGGTAAAATTCCTAGTCTAAAACCAGAGACATTTCTAGAGTACCTTAAAAACTAAAATAGTCTGACATTTTTAAAAGAAGATCGTGTTACGAATTTCTGCAACACATTTAAAAATCATCAAAATCAAAGTAGTTAATTTACAAGTTCATAAAATATATAAATAATACCTACACATGATAATTTAAACCTTTCACCCCTGAATTTTGTGGAAAAAAACTTACAACTGCGCACTAACCAACTAAAATAAATGTACTTAGAACTGATTAGCACTTAAGCTGTCAATCGTAAGCAAAGATCTCCATGTGGTACAATTTCCTTCTATCTAGTTTTTTTTCTAGCTTTCCGGTCATTTCAAATGATCGCGGAAAGAGTTAATTTGCCAACACGCAAGTGATTTCATTTTCCCCGGTCTCATTTTTCTTCCAAATCAAACCTTACTAAAAAAAACATGCTTCAAAAGTACCCAAAATAACGCTAGCTACATTAATTACAATCACTTGTCCAATACAGGGACACAATTTACTGAACCAGATCACCAAATGGCACGGAAGTAAAAGAAGGTTGATAACCATTGATCCAGAACACGCCGATACGTACACGCGTACCGTGACGCGCATCGTATTCGTGCGGTGTTTATCCCGCCAGTCCCCGGTACTCACGGTTATTTCCGGTTTCACGGTTCGTCCGCGTTTTCGCGATTCCGCTGGCAAACGACACCAGCCGCGGCTCTTCGAGTTTATGCCAGAGTCACACGAGCGTTTAAATGACGGACGTTAAGACGGACGTTGCAACGTGTAATACTGTTTTGTCAGATGTATGTATTCATAAAAAATGCTTATAAGAACTAAAACAATTGCTGGATTCTTTATATAATAGTATATTTTACTACTACTGGATAGAAAATGCTGGAAAATCCGAAGTAAATGCAAGAGAAAGTTAGTAGAAATTAAGATAAACCAGTGCAATACTTGAACCGACAATAGATTACAGTTTTTAATAAATACTAAGCGTTAAAATTTATGTACATAGCTTTTAGTATTACACCGGAAAATTCAGGAAATACTATCTCCAGTAAGTACTTCATTCATTATGCACCGAGCATTTATTTACCAAGCCGTAAGTAAAAGCAAGCACTTCTTTTTACGCAGACAACCCATAGTACTAAAACAATTTAGATTTTAACGTGTGTCAGGTCTGAAAGGGTTAACACGTTGACTGCCACGAGAATTTCGAGCGTTTTGTATAGCAATATTTATTCCTTTATAACATATAGGCAATCGGTATTGGAAATAATTGTTAATGATTTAGTATCATAGTGCTCATATTAAACTATTTTCTACCTACTTGTTTTACTAAATATTTTTAGTCGACATCAATTTTTCTATTGTTATTGTTTCCAAGAAATTTGAAAGCCCCAGTCACTGATAACCGATACTACCGACTCACTTAACACCTTATGGACTGGTAGTTTTACCCGAAAATTATTCCTTTTATTAAAAATCACATAAATCAAACAAACTTTAGTTTGTTCGATGTGTAACCAAGGAAACTAAATTCTAAATCTACACAAAAAATTATGTCATCCGAATGTGGGTAATACATTAATAAAAGCGTTAAAAACGTATTCAACTAAGACACACTTTGGAGCATACGTGAACCAATATTAGAATTAATAAAAATTTCAATGTAGCGTGAATTCCGCGTCGCCCGTCGAAACATCGGGTTATCCCTTCTGTAATGCGATCTTTTATATTTCTTTTATTTTTTAAATAAGGATGAACAAAATTGTTTTTAAAGTAATTATAATGTACAGATAGACAATACATAGATAATGAAGTTTTAGATTAACCCCTTGCCCTGTGATTTATTTCTTAGCTATGATCGATGCAACTGCTTTATCGTTAATAATTTATTAGGAAAACGTAGAATTTTTATGCTTACTCTATGTCTACGTTTACTTCAAAGGACAATGATTAATAATAGAAAAGTAATATTTAATTTATATTTAAGAAATGCAAATAACATTTATATTTCTCAAATTCAGTTTTAAATTTTCGTCAAGAGTCTGACATGATATTGTAAGTGAAGGGATTAAAAACAAATTTGTTTATCTTTATTTTCAAAAATAAAAGAACATAAAAAACCACATTACACATAGGATGGCCCAATAGATAGAATAAGCTGAAGATGGATTTCACGTTTCCCGCGATTGGAGGGTTGGTAATGTCCGTCAAAATTTGACGTCGGTCGTAAAGTCTCAACGTCCGTGTGACTTCAGCCTTAGGGTCGCGCTAAAATTCGAGCCACGCTCGATCGGCCCAAGGATCCCCGTCGCGAATATCGGTAATCAGTTTCTCCTCTCCACCGGCGCCGGCGTTCGCTTTAACGCGCGAACAATGGGTATTTAGGTGAATGGGAGGTTCGAATTACGCGGACCGTAATTAGGGCAGCTGAAAGCCGGCCTGTAATCAGAATGTATATGTGACCGGTTAGGTGGCTCGCGACGATTTTAACGGAAAAATACCGATGTATCATGGTAGTGGGACAGAGGGATGAGAGGTGGACGAGGAAGAAGTGGGCTCGGTGGTGAATAATTTGAAACGCGAGCCGACCACCGGCGGACCGCGGGAATCTCTGAATTGAAATTCAAGTATGCCGGAAATCCGCCGCGATACCGAACACAGAAAATGTGAATTTTATCGGCGATGACGGCGGTTTCGATGTTCGCGATTCAAAGAGATCCCGAGATGAGAATCCTATTATGATAATAATGTTTGCCGGATTGCAGGTGATTGTGCTCGAAGTTTGGTGATGGTGGGTTAATGTAATGGGTTGATATCAATGTAAATGTATTTTGAGTGTACGAATCAGTTGATTTTTAGTATGAATGAGGTATGTATGCATATTTAATAATAAAACTACCAGGAGGGTCAAAACGAAAATGTAATATTAAAGAAATTACGTAGAAATTGTAAAATATTTCTCGTGATTATTCGGAAAGCCAATCTTTAAACTGTCTATTAATTAATTAGCGAATATGAAACGTCGAATGCATGCAATCCCCACAAATAAAATTAATAAACAGAATCCACTTTAAAGTAACCGAAAGCTATAAATACAGTGTCATTAAAATTCGTCAAGACTTTAAGCAGCAAGTGTCGAATTGATGTTCGTTTGAAATATTCGCGCACGAAAACAGCGCAGCTGAACATGAACGCGGCACGCGCTAGCGAGTTCCAGTTTCACGACGGGAATTATAACCGGACCCGCTCGTGGGAGAACGACGAAGGTGGATTTTACGTCGCAACGTGGCAACCCCCGTCGCATTGTTACCCTTTCGAGGAGCGGCGGGGACGAGCCGTGGAGAGGTTTAATGGTCACGTGCGAATGAATTGAAACAGTTGATCGACTTAGATACCTGTGCCAACCATTTTCAGGGCCCACGGCTAAAGGGAGGTAGGGTTAAACCCTGTTAAGCCTGAGTTAAACGCCGTCATAGTGCGGCGGTATTGTCTCCCGCTTAGTGTCGCTCATGAAGGTAAATAGAATATTCCCGTCTGCCGACTGAGATCATTTACCCCAAGATATTAATTCTACTTCCGACGGAGTTTCGAGTACCACCAAGTCATTGCCCAGGAAACGAACTCTGATGAAATTCTATTTATTACTACTTCGGAGGATGACTTCGTTGCGATGAAATGGATCCAGTGGTTATTGTTGCCGGTTGGTTAAGTATTAGTTACATCCTGTGTTGGGCGTTATTTGAATAAAAATTTTGTTTGAATAATTCATCGTTATTCGGTTATTTATTGCTTCTAGTATTTTTGCGAGGAAGCTTTTATTCGTTAGTTGCTATTCGTATTTACAAATTTCGTTGATTCTGTAAGGTTGCCTTGGTGATGCAACGCAATGTCGTTTATGTATCTTATGTTATTATATGCAATGTTGAGCAAAAGTTATTTAAAATAACGAATAAAATATGACGATTAAATTCAATCTGTTTATTATCTGTGTATGATGAACGTATTAATTGTTTGTTATTCGTAAATAATAATCAGATCGGATTTATTCATCGTTCTAAATTAGTTATTTTGAATAACATATTCTTAGCACTGGTTATACGATCGAGTAATTATGCAGTTCATCTGTTGTCCTCTTTATTATTATGTGAAGAACGTTTTTAAAATATTGGATAAAGATATTAACTCAGAATGTATATATTTCTTAGGCAAATGAGTACCTAATATTTTTTTAAATGGTTCTTTCTACTCTATTTACTGATATTTTATTTACTTATCCATAATCACCACATTTATGTATTTTCGTATTTAGTCATTTTTTTATATGATTTTATACAAATTAGTAATACATTCGGTTAACAAAATGCGTAAAATATAATTTCTTCTCAAAACCTAGATTTAATAAAAATTCTTTTGTCAATCTACTACCAACATTTCTACAATTTTGATGAAAAGTAGTTATTACAAAAATATTTGACAAATATTTCATTTAACATTACTCATGTTGAAGGGGCAAAATCAAGCTCTGCTCAATCATACTAAAAAATAACAAAATTACAAGTTGTAAAAGTCAAAACTGTCTGCTTAGTAATATGGCATTCACCGATGCAAGCGAGTTCCAGAGAACTTCATTTTTTGTAATAATAAATTCAATAACGTCAAACTGCGTCAAATGTAACTAATTAATTCATTATACACACATATCGAACATTTTCTCATCAATGACTTTTCGTTATTGCATCCCTCAAAAACTTCTCTTTCAGTGACAACTAATTAACGGAATCGATCACACAGTAACGCTAATTAGCTCAAAAAGTATAGGACATCGAATTATTATACGCGGATTACGACCATGGGACGATGACCGCCAACGTTTTAAAGGCCGGCGCAAATAAGCGTCGAGAATGTGCATTGTAAAAAGCCAATCCAGGTGACATAACGCGACTGATCCAATTCGGAAAAACACAGGACCGGCAGTATTTATCGGTAATGGCGTAACTATGACGATGCGTGTGCATCCATAATATGACGCGTGACGAGAAAATACTTCCAGTCAGGCGCGCAGCGTTACTATAGTTTTCCCGATAAAATGCGCGACCATGCGGAGTCTCGCGTATTTGCTTTCATAAGTACGAGTATTTATTTCAACCCTTTTGCATCCAAGAATGTATATATGTATCTGCTTAAAAAATGTATGATCATATACGAAGGACGTATATACAGTGAGTTACAAGAGTATTCATACCTCCTGAACTGCCGAATTTAAACGATTGATATTTGTTTGCAATACAAGTTTCGAAGCTCTTTTCAAGAGGCATGATGTTGGAATTACTAAGCTTTCAAACTTCTATAAACGATACTGCAAAACAACATATCAATATAACAAAAATGTAATTTCACTTAAACCGCAATAAAACTGGTCTCACAAGAGTTTTCGTACTTATACAAGTTATATAAAAAATACTAATAACTAATATTTGGTTGGACCTCCTTTTCATTTTATAATACTTTTGAGACGATCTACATTAATAGGCTTGTGAGACCAATTTCGTTCCTACTTATGTAAAAGTACATTTTTGTTGTATTGACAGGTTTTTTTGCCATGAAATATATATAAGTTTGACAGCTTCATAATTGCAACATACACTTCCGTTGATAAGAACTTTGAAATTTGCATTGTAAACGAATATCAATCGTTTAAAGTCGGTAGAGGTATGAATACTCTTGCTCACTATACATATGTATGTCCTGAAAAAATATATGATCATATCCGAAGAACGTATATACTACTATATAGTAGACCGAGGCGAATACGATAATTTCATCTTTGACAGTAAAAAAATAAAAATATTTAAACAAATAAAAAGCGACACAGAATTTTTAATGCTTTGTTTTATGAATAAGAAATAAGAAATGGAAATACAATCTCCGATGTAATAAATATGAAGTGACTCTTTTTTCGATCAGATTCGATTAGATTGCATAAAAAGAGTATATTGTAATCCATGAACAGCTGTAATTGTAATGTTAAATGCAATATTGTATGCAATTAGCTTTATTAATAACGTGTTTCATATGTCTATATTGATTCGCGAGCAACGCGTTCCGTTCAAAGAGGTCATGTTTTCGCTGTGAGCATACTGAACAATTAATACAATTTTTGGTATACATATAATAGGAAGCAACAAATGTTATTTTATAAAATAAAGGCAATTTGATTCTAGAGTCATATCCATCTCTTGCCTGGTTATTCTCGAAGCTTGTATCGACATCGGCCAATGTTTCGAATGTGCCATAGTATTTACTGATGCTTTTCAACTGTAATTTAATTAATTGGTGATATATTCTTTAGATTAACTTTCTACTTCATACTATTTTTCTATTATTAATTGTTTTGTTCAAAAATAAATCTGGATACAGACAAATTGGAAATTTCCCTTTGCTTCCTAGTAACGTACTGAGAACAGTTATTTTATCAAGCGCAGTTATAAAAAAGATCATAGGACAAGGGGTAAACAAATATTTATAGCAGAGAAACAACTTAATAGATACAGTCAATGTTTTTTGGCTTCCACGGTTGCATGTTCCTCAATCTTTGATATACAATATTATTTTAATTTTTAACTAAAATGTTAAGCTAGATTGCTGCAGCACACTGTGCGTCTTTTTCGTGGGAGGTGAATGCCACATTTAGGCGAATACGCATGGAGAAATTGCTGGAAGGAAGGCTAATTTCTCACGGGCGCGCACTCTTTATCTTCATCCCTCCCAGAGTCCGGCTATCCTCTGGTGGGAGCTTGGGTCAGATTTCGTAGAGGGTTAAAAAGCACCGTCGATTCAGGCTGGTTCTGAAAAAAGAAGCTGAATTAATTAAGCGACATTAATATTCTTTTAATATCGCCGACCTTAAATTGTCCGTCGCGCGACGAGGCTGATATGCCCTCTGCATTTTTCACTCGTATATTCTCTGCCGCCTGCATTCTCATCTTCTCTTTCTCTTTGCCTTACTGTAGGTGTCTATTCGCGGGAAAGTTAAATGAGGTCGAATCAGTTGCAATAACACTTTAGGTGAACTTGTAGAATTTTTTTGTGAGTGTGTTAATACTAACGGTACTGTATAATCATCGCGTCCGAAATGATATTTATAAATTGAGCCCACCTTTTTCATTCAATAGAAGATTTAAAATAATACTAACTACCTTATCAAAAACGAAAACAAGCCCATGTGCAACCGATGTAACACAGTGAACTCAATCGAACACATCATCACATCATGCATTAACACGTTGAATATCATAGGGGTCACCGATGACCCACAAACAAATCGAATTTCTACAGTTCACTCAATTAAACGACGATTATTTGAAAACATTTCTATATTATAAATTATGCTACTTAATGCAATGAACGTACAATAATAATAACGCAATTTAATCAAATGATTTAACATTATATTTTTTCCATTTTATGTATTCTGCTCTATGAAATTGTGAGGCATTCGACGTGTTAAATATCACAAAGGAAAAGAAGAAAATATCAAATAAATGAAGACCCTAAAGAAGTTACTCGAACAGTTCACTCATGCTCTAATACTTTGAAATTTTTAAAAGAAATCAAAATACTACACTCAATTTAATCAATCATCCATAACTAAACAATACACGATATAATTATGTACATAGACAACTCACCTGCATAATTTAAAGTAGTTGCCAATAACTCAGTTGGATTGACGCAATGTGAGATATACAATAAATAAATAAAACTAACCGTACTAGCACTTTTTCTATCGAAACCAATCAAACGACTGCCTTCAAAATAAAAGAAAATAAGTTAGATGATACACTTTTTTTACGGAAAGCGAAACAAAAGAAAAAAAATTGAAAAACCGATTCCCGATACGATTCGTGTTCAATATACACACATATCGGGGAAATTTACAATAAGACAGTATCAGCTGTTTTTTATGAATATTTTAGAAACTGAAAGAGTTAACCTTTTTGATAAAATTGATTCAAAATGTCGATTTTTACAACGATAATTCATCGAAATTGCTATGGGAGTAGTTAATCCACAAGTTGATCCCATGTTGCAAGACTAATAACGGCGTTGACTCTAAACGAGTGTCTTTTAAAACCAAATTTTAAATTGTATTTGAAACCGTAAGCTCGTAAAATTGTAAAGTTGTAAAATTCTGGAAAATTTATGAAGTTTTTGAAAAATTGGATATTCACATTGATAAAGTTGAAAGTATAATTCATAAAATATATAATTTAAGGATTTTTTAAAATTTTAATTCAAATATATTGAGTGGCAACCACTTGAAAATATTTGATGGAAAAGTTCTGTATACCGTTTAACCTCAACGATGATGTTGAACGCAGGGCTGTGTATAAAACTAATGAAGTACTCTTGACTTGTTATAGTTGAAACTGAGTTTGTATTACAGATAGATATTTACAAATATTTACATTAAGTTTGTGTATATAAGGTATGGAGAGGTGTTTCATACTCGGAAATATTAGGGCGAGGGTACTCCTAAATTAATCGATAGATAACTGGAGAAACGCCTTTCAATCTAAATTTTAAATTCATTAAGACATTTCTCACAAATTTTTCATTTGCTTTATATAAATATTACTCTAATACGGGAAATAATTGACCAATGAATCGATTGATACCATAATAAAACAAAATTCACCATAAAATGAATCAAACACCTGCAAACATTTCAATTCTTTAACACCAATACATTTAAATACGTACGTAAATTAATTTCATGTTTCCCTAATTAAATATGAAGTACGCTTCGTACAGTTTTGAAGCTTATATAATATGTTTAAATTTTGATGTTAACCCTTTGCAGTCAGATGTCGCCGTAATGCCGACTTCGAACTTCGATACCTAAATTGAAATACTGCAAATGAGTAATTTAATTGTTCAACTAACGGGAGACTAACATGTGGTATTTCTCTTTCAATATTTAAGGCTCCGATGCATAATTCTGTTTTTCATGAAAATAAATGTTAGAAGCTTAGCACTTAATCTCCCGGCGATTAGAAGAGAGAAAGAGAAAGAGAATTTTCATTCACGATTGGCAATATTTCCTAAGTTTATAGAAAGAGAAGGTGAACCATGAATTCCAGTAGCATATGATCCTTGCCAGAAAAAAAATGTAAATTTACAAAGAAATACATAATTGTTATGATTAATAACCTAGAAATGACTTTAATCTACAACAAAGTCGAAACGGGTATTTTTACCTGACCAGCCGGTTAAGTGCTAAGACAGGCTTGTCCACAAAGAGTTAACAAAAAACTGTCGACTGTTGGGGGTTAATAAGACCATATTATTCCTGTATAAGCAATGATGTCCTTGTCATTTCTAAAAAGTTGACCAAAATTAACTAAAATTCCATCCGATCTTATAAATCGAAAGAAACTATCCACAGAAGAAAACACTGAACACCATGAAACCAAAAAATACGATAAACTACGAATCACTCGAAGCAGATTCCTGAACCCTCATGATTATCCACGAAAAAGGGTCCAGCAATTTCGCTGGCGTCCGAGTAATTTACGATCGGTCCGAACGGAGTCTGCATCTAGAGGTGTTCGACCCTTCGATCGGGTGCATCTTGCTGGCACTGACCACGCTCGGGAGATGTTTATGTCCATTTGAATTCCAATTAATGGCACGTCGAGGACACTTTGGAACGCGTGACATATCGCGGCGCATTGTTCCGCCGGTGGCGTCGCCGACCGGAAATGCTGGTCGGATTCTGGTGTCCGAAGGGCCCCGTGGGATCGATCGGCACCGGTGTGTCTCCATGAAAATCTGACCCAGAAATTTCATCTCCCTTCTCTTGCCGTTTTGACACGTTGGCTACCAGCATTTCTTTCACTAGCAATCTTCATAGCTACATTTTACTAACTACAATTCAGTAACTCAGAATAATTGTGATCTAACTCTTATTTCTATAAGAATTATATAGAGTATACATTTAATTTCCGAGAAAAGAAGCTTTCGTGAAATGTTCATGGATTAATTAAGTATTAATATTACACTTAATTATTAATATTACACTTACTCATATTAATCATTAATAGTTGTTAATAATTACTATTATTTCTGGGTTTCGAAAATATAAAAGCTTTTGTAAAACGTTTTTCGATTAATTAAATACTAATATCGCAATTACTAATATTAGTCATTAATAATTATTAATAACTACTACTATTTCCGTGTTCTCGAGAACAAATTTTTTGTAAGACGTTTCTTAAATTAGCTAAATACTAAGATTATAATTACTTATATTAGTAACTGATAATAATCGATATTATTAAAAACATTATGATATTAGTATTTAATTAATTAAAGAAAACTTTACAAGAGCTTGTTTTTCTCGAACACGCAGAAATAGTTAGACCACTATTATTCTGAGCTGCCCAAACGATTCGAACGTGTGATAGTCGTGAAAATGTCAAAGATAGTTTCGCTGCCAGGTAGGTGTAGGTTGTCAGATAGGAGGCGACCTCTATTTCGCGTCGCCTTCCGTCAAAGGGGCTCGATGCAATATTTTATGGATACTTTTAGCGAACAGAGGGACACGTCCCGGATATTTGCGTTTTCCGGCTGCCGCCCAGTATTGGCAACTTTTTTAATTAGGGCATTTATAATTTCTCCGGCCCCTTCGATCGTGTTCCATCCAATATCGATGAGGATATTTCGAAACTGCGGAACCGGGGACGAATAAAAATCGCTCGATGAAACTGAATTTTCATTATCCGCTAACGCAGCCGGCGGCCACCGGCGCCATTGAAATATCGTTCAAAGGAACTGTCGCATGGGCAGTGCGAATGATACCGTGATAAAACCATTGGGCGGTATTTTGATGGAGGCTAACAACTGATCGTTTTAACGGATAGTGAGTATTCAGCTTTCGCGAAATGGACAAATAAACCTCTATAGGAATTTAACGCTACCTGGAACAGTGATAGTGATCCCTCGGACAACTAGATCTCGGATTTACATTTTTTCGATTGCGCGAACCATGCGCGAGTAAGTGTTAAAGACAGCTGGAAGGTATTCCGAACGCTATTACAAAATTTAAACATTCGTAACAACGGCTCAGAATGTGAATTTTAATCCGCTGCATCCTTTCGAGACCTTTTCTGGATTTTCGACACTCATTTCCTATATCACGGCTTTGAGAAGTATGATTGTAACCAATGATCTTTCACCTTGAAAATTATTTGCGGATTAAGTGTAACAGAACTGCAAATATTTCTTAAAAAATAGTTTTATGGACATCTAAATAATTCATTTACAGTGTTTGTCGATATTTTTCAGATACTTTTCATTATTTTCACGAAACATGTATTTTTTAAATGCAGCGTTTATTAGATTTTCGTTGACTAACATTTGAATTTTATTGTTACCAATCAAAAGCGATACCAAAGTTAGCAAGAAAACTCTGTATTGTATTAACCCATTAATGAATACATTTTCTCAGTGCCAACGTTACATACGAACTTCAAATGAACCGTTACTCTTGTTTCCATTCAATTATCAATATAAAATTGTTATTCAATTTTTCCTAACATACGCTTTTCACTTATAGAAACTTTATAGAAACATTTGTTTATAACATTTATTTATAACATGTCTACAACATTTATAGAAACTTTTCATTTCTAGGAAAAATAAACTATAATCTTGAATTTAAATAAACTAGTAAATTTTATTAGTACTCTTCGTAAATCCTTCGAGCTGGTACACGTCACGGAAATGGTCATTAAATGATTAACCCATTAAGGACCAACTTCTTACACAAACCAAAATTTAACGTGTTGATAAAATCCTGACAAAACTACTTTCGTTTATTGCGAAATAAACGTTGATATCGAGATGTTCGTGATAACAGTGTACAAAAATAGTATTGCTAAGCCAGATTTTATTACTACACAAAATTTATTTTTTATTTGCGGAAAAGTGCAATGTCCCACATGGGAACTTTGTCGAACAATCTTCAGATTCAATTAAGAGTAAGTCGAATTCAGAAGATCACTCAGTCACGATCCCACTGTAAAATATCAAGCCCGGAATATCGCTGAGGCGAACGTTCCACGAATGCAGGATACACGCAGCCAAGAATGTCAGGACTGATCCCTGCCCGACCTAGATATGGCGTACACGTGTCCAAGAATTTCCACCGAAGTAATTTTCGTCCGGCGAGTTGCTTGACTCGCTCAATTCTCCCGGTAACGCGACGATTCCGTCGCGACGGAACGTAACGGAGTATATTTTCCGGAATCACCTGCCTCAAGCAACAAAAGTCGTCTCATTCGCTTACGGACCGGTACCGCTGCGAATGGGGAACCGGTAGAAATTTGTCGAGCTAGCGATTCATAGCAACGATCCAGCCCCGACACCTTCGATCATTGTACAAGTTATGAAAACAGCTGAGAGGCGTTACTTGGGAATAGAACGTGGGAATTGCCAGTATATTTTCGCTTAAAGGACCCAAAGAATTCGGTGTTCTCAGATCAAATAGTCCAAATATTTGTCGGCTGAGCAGAAAACACGAAATTTTTCATTATTCTGTACGCCTGCCACGTAGGTGCACGAAGTAAATTGAAATTCTTGTTTCGCTTAGAGATACTTGTCGTATAAGTTGGTTCGTGGGTGCTGGTACGCTATCGATCATGCTTTGCTAACAAGGTCCTTTTCTGTTGATCAATCAGACTGAGTTTGTTGTTTTAGCTACAACTGAGTTCAGGAAATTATATTTATAAAAAATTCAAAATAACTAGAAAGTGGAAACAGTTTCTACTTTTGATAAATTATAAGCATGTTGAAAACAAGATCAGGCTAAATGACAATAAGGATAGGAAATTGTGATGTACCAGGAACTTCTGTCTATTTGTTCTATTCTTTTTTATAAATCCCGACTATTAGAAATGATCACAACCTTTTAAGCAGTTATAGTTTTACAATACAATAAAGGAAACATGAAATTTCTTGGGAAAAATATTAAAAAATTGTTATCAATATATATATATTGTTGAACAATATCATGACAAATACGTTCAATAAGTAATTAATCAGAGTTCTATCGAGACTACTTTCATTTTCTTTTTCTTTTACTTTATTCGTAGTCAAATTGTGTTTAAATGCAATTCAAAAAAAGGGATGAGCCACAATAAACATACTTAAATTATAATTTTCCCTTCTTCACCAAAACAAATATTAATTAAATTTTTAACATCTTGAAACACAAGAATCCCAGTCGCGAAAAATTCTTCGAATCCGATGTCTTTAAAAAATCAACAATTCCATCGGTCTGCGTTCGTTCGCGATTTCATGATTGCGCGTCGCGTACCCGGGAAATTAAATTAACCGTATCCACGACTGGGTGCAGGAAAGGTGGCCACTTGCACGACTAGCTGCATGGAAATTGTTTTTGCATCCTATTATCAGCAAGAGCGACGACACCGCCGCGCCGCTGAGAGTTTTCACGTGCTCCCGCGGCATCGAAATTGTCGTTGTACAGGTACACCTGCAAATTACACGATCACCGATCGATCGCATCTCGCCGGAACCGGAGTTCGTCGCACGGTTCCACAACGGCGATTATTAAATTGCTTTGATTAATAATTTTGTAGCCGTGTATCGACGTAGAATAATTGAACTCCGATAGTGAGTTTTGGCGCTGCGGGCAGACCGACAGTGCCGCTTCAATGAAACGTTGAATCTAGCACATTGACCCATTTCTTAAATTAATAAATTGGAATTTGGTACAAATGTTATGATTGTAAGACCGGTTTAATATAATATATTAATATAATATTGTACATACTAATGTAATTTAATATTCTTTCCTTTATTTTCTTCATACTCAATTTTTTTACTTTTTTCATTTTCATTAATGAAACATTTGATAGTAGAAGTGAGATTTCATTTGCTTCTTGCTTTAATTTATATATTTGTAGTAATTATATTATAATATGTATTTTAGTATATTTATTCTTGCACTGAGAAATTTCATGATTTTATATTCACTCATTTTAGTATTCTTTTTCTTTAATTGTAAGGATGATATGTTCTCAAGGGACTGTTGTACTTTATTGTTTCTTTTATACCTATTTTTTTATAATAATTCTTTCTTTACCTTTAATTGAAAATGTATTAGTACACCAAGAGAATTAGTTTAATAATTGTTCATTTATAACTATCGTATCACAGAAAAGAAATAGAATTTGTTTATACGCTTTTTATTTGAATGAAGTATCTAGGTACATAATAAATGTATTAATACATATATTCACTATACTACATATATATTTTATTCATTCCTAAGAAAGTTGAAAACATATGACTCCTCAGTAATATAATCTATTGTATTTCAATATTCTATGCCATTTTTACTAATCGTAAAAATAGAATAAATAGCATTAAAATGCGTCATATTATAGTCTTATTCTTCCAAATAAAAAAGAGTACTCCGTATACTTACAATTCTTTTATAGAAGATATCATATATAATGAAATTTAATAGCTATACAACTTAATCGTTATTTTGTAAATGAATCTATAAATGCAACGAGTTTAAAAGATTGGAAAAAAAGCTCAAATCGAATAATGCAGCTTAGACAAAAAAAAATAGACAAAGGTTTATATCAAGGTTCGAAAATATATTTTCCATTTTTCCGTGAAACGTTAAAAATTTCTATGCGTTTTAACGCGGAATAAATTTCAGAGTGATGGTGTTAACGACGGTGTAAACTTCCTAGAAACGTTATTTACAATATTCGGAGGTGTGTATCGATATGTTCGTGTCGTATCGCTTATAACCAACTCCTTGTCAACGAAAGAGAAGTTATCACGCTAGATAGAAACTGCTATTTTTCCTTTTCCTACTTCATTCTATTTTTTAATACATTTTCGCGCGTTCACCACTGTCAATTTTTATTTACTCAATGTATTTCCCTCCCGAAACAATTTGTTGCGTGTCAGAGTGAAATATGATCTATTATTTATTTTTGCATGGGCAATTTAACGATATACACGGTGCTCCAATTTTCCCGTTGCAGAGTGTAACAAATTCAAGTGTCTCGACGTTACAGCGATATTCGATCGAAAGTGCAATATAATACGAACAAACTGCATTGCTTTTGCATTCCTGTTTGCGTAAGTTACGTTTACAACATAATAATATGGTTTTATAATGCAGAATATATACTATGGTTAGGTTAGTCTTGTGCATTACATAAATATTTTGAGACAGGACGAAAGATAATTTTAATTGAAAATATTTGTCCGCAATAGTTATAATGAAAGAAAACGAAATGAAACTTTTAGAATTAAATAAATTTATACAAAATAATAATTAAGCAACACAAATTGCAGGTACGATAAAAAATACAAGTGCAATATTGGAAAAATTTTAAAAATTATGAACAAGAAACTTCGTTGAAAAACTTGAAAGCTCTATACGAAAAGGAATTCAAGAGCTTTGAGACAAAAAGTACGCTGAGGTAATATTAAGTTTTAAAAATTTAATAACTGAAGCTCATTTCTATATGTAACTTTCTCACTGCTGTTAGGCTTTTAATATATAAAATTTTATTCGGAAATTTTCGAATGTAATACTCCATTATTGAGGAAATAATTTCAATCAAATATAAGTGATATCATTGGCACGAAATAAAAAATGCAAATTCAAACTATTTTACTTGATTTCTCGATCTCAATAAAATTGAATTTGCATACATTCTATTGGCAGTGAACCAAATGCAGAATAAAATTATAATTTCAGAGCAATACTCCTTAAGAATTCTATTTTAAAAATCAATATATCATAAATACCCAAATTTTATTTTCTATCTAGCATAAGAATATGGTAACAAAAACATAATCCTGTAAATGATCAATAAATGCTAGAAGTCAATTTAGATTAAGAGTCACTAATCGTAATACTTAATTTACTAAAAAAGTAAAATCCTTCCACAGAACTAATAAAAACTCAGTAGTGGATAATTTAAACGAACCACCTTAGATATAGGGCGTTATTAGAACACGCAGAGTTGAATGATAAAATTCCGTTTGTTTTAATACCGCGGATAATTTAATGACTCCATCCGTTGGCCAGACGCGCCAAGGATTTTACCCGATTATATTTCTGTATTATCAACCTGATAAAATATGTTTTTAAATTTTAGTTTATTACGTAGCTAGCCGCCTTTTATGCGTCGGTGTCGGGGAAATAAGAAGATATCTTATAACGTGCGGAAACGTTGACAAGGATGGGATGAAACGTTCCAACACTCAAGGATTATCTTAATACTCTCCCTGCCCATCTTCGTCTGGGTTAAATCTACGTTTCTCTTGTTCTCCGGGGGGTAGACACTCCCACATTGGCTTCGCATCCTTTGGTAGACGATTACCCTTGCTCGAAGAGACAAGTAACGCTGGTCTCGATAGATTTAACATTGTTTTGTTAGAGGAAGCTAGCAGCAAAAGCAATCGAGCTTGCAGCTCAATTCGAGCGAAATACTTCCGTCCTCGGTATTAGAAGTTCTGGAATGAGAATTTTTCTGTATGGACGTTCAATTGTGATTTTTATTGGAATTCAATCAGTTTTCTCCGGTCATTTTTTGTTGAATGAAGTTTTTAGTTTGGTTTTGGTATATGAAACATTTTTTGCATAGGTTTATCTTCGTTTTAAGTATACAAGAAGTGACAGAATAAGTGGTTTAATTGAGGAATACGAGAAAAAAATTAAAACTTGTTCATTTAAAGTCTCATATTTGAGAAGAATGTGTAAGTGACGGATAAATACAGTAGTCAATTTATAATAAATAAAATGAGTCTGGCAAATTTTCTAACTTGAGTTTTTCGAAAATGAATTTCTGCACGTTTGATGTTTATGTGACGATTAATATTATTAATGTATCTACGACTTTCTTTTAACTGCGTTTGACGAGTATACACACTATCTTAAAGATTGAAACAATACTAATTCTTTCATCAATAAATCATTAATTTTTTTTATTTCATTGCGCGTAAAACGTGAGATTTTTCAAACCAAATTCCACAGTTAACAGATTAAAATAAAAAGACAGTATTATCAGTCGCAGTTTCTCGAGTTTTTAGATTCCAAGGCCATGTATCACCGACAATGGTATCCACGACTCCAGAGTTATCTATATTGAATTTCATTGGTGTCGAGACTTAAACCGTCTGGGTCGTCGATATCAAGTCTTATGACTCGGGAGTCGACAAAGTGCTTGACGTCCCATCAGTATCGACTTGCATGACCCTGTGGTTTTCGATATCGGTTTTCACGACCACGGTGGTTATCTATGTGGTGTCCCATGACCGCTGTGACTGACTGTATTGTGTTCAACGACCCCTCGCATCGTTGGCTCCGACCCACCCGGAGTTGAGTGATTTAGAGGCCTATCGTGCAGCTCCGGACTCGTGTGACTTTTTCCACGCTTCCGAGAAATTACTTTGTACTGGCCGAGATTAATCGTTCGTTCGATACAATGGGGTCGAAAGTGAATTTCGTATTGATAGAAATCACTACGATAGGATTGAAAATAAATATAATTCTTAATCTGTTAAGTGACGAAGTCATTAACATTAGAATTATCGTGATAGTCAAAAGTATAGGTTATAACTTTTTTTATTTTGCAATTGGTGACTGCATGGAAGCATTTAATATTCAGAATTACTTTAAACACTAGTAGCTTCACTTATATAATGTAATAAATATCAACAGAAATGAAATGAAATGTACTCTTTTAATTATTATAAGAATTATCTATTAATCATACTAAATATTCCATAGTTCTAGTGTTGAAAGTCTATAAATTCAAATAATTATGTAAATAAATAAATGAATTGGAAACTGCATAAATATTTCTGTTGTACATTGTAGGTCCTAATGAAGTTTAATTACAGAAGCAAATGCAATTAAAAGGAAAATCAAAACCAAATAAGTTAATTGTTAACATTATACAAAGTATAACCCGTATGTAATTGACGATGAAAGTTTTAATGAACAAAATTATATTTGCAAGCAATCTAACACTTTATAACTTTCTTGATTATAAGAACGTTTGTAACTTCTCTCAAATTTACACGCATCTCAGTACTACACGATTAATGCATTATTTTCTACAAAATGGTAAAACAATTGTATCAGCTTCGTACAAACATTCAATTACGTTATACGAAGTAAAATTCCATTGTCAACGTAAAAAACTTCCAAAGTGTAAGTTACCAATGGATACAACGAAGCTTTCTTCAAACCTTCATCACTTTCACAATTTCCCAAATTACACAAAATTTTATTAAAGGTCCATTTTTCACAGCATGGAGATTGGCAAACTATAAAAGAAAATTAATTTTTTCAACAACCTAGACTGAAAGACTCAACGACCCTATTTCCGCGTTAGCAAGCAGTTAAAACGATTTTATCGAAAAACTCTCCCACTTTCGTTGAACTTGAAATCGAATCGACGGTCATTCCCTCCTTCTTCTTTCTTTCTCAGTATACACCGTTTATCTCTCTTTCTCTCTTGCTCGTTCCGTCTTTCACAGTCTTTTTGTCCCGCGAGCAATGCTCTTGAGCGATCATGCGGACAAAGCTGGACTCGATCGATTTAACATCGTTCAGGGGATGATACAGGTCCTCGAGTCTGGAAGGGACAGACGCCTTTTTGGTCTCTCGCAGACACGCACGGGGTAGAAGGGCGTGAAACGCTCTTACAAGACTGTGTTTGATCTGGCGCAGCGGATAATTCGCCATTGACGTGTCCTGCCTTGTCGCGAGTCGCGCTTTGTGGCCCGGCCTTTTTTGTCCTTTTATTTCCGCGGGATTTATTGATTCGCTTTTGTTACGTCGCCAGCTCCGCCGGCGAAAATAATAAAGGGAAACGACGGAGGGCCTGCAGAGGAAGGGCAGTTGTACCCTGTACTTCGTTCCGTGGAAAACGTACACGTTTTCACGACGCACCTGCGGGTGTGGATCAAAGAGAGCAAATGCGATACGTTATCGAAGCCTGCGAGGTTAATCTCTGATTCTTTTAGCGTTACAATAAATTATTAACGGGAGA
Source organism: Nomia melanderi (assembly GCF_051020985.1). Classification (NCBI taxonomy): domain Eukaryota; kingdom Metazoa; phylum Arthropoda; class Insecta; order Hymenoptera; family Halictidae; genus Nomia; species Nomia melanderi. The sequence continues at coordinate 4,260,460 of NC_135005.1, forward strand.
ATTGGGAGAATATTTGATGCAAAGGTCTTTGCTACGTTATTATTCAGCATTGTATAAGATATCATTGTAAAATCATCGTAGAAGGAACATTATTACGATTAACTTTCAATATGACTGAAGGAGAATTTATAACACTAAAACTACTAAACGGGTCGAAGTGACTTATTCTTCACATCTTCTTTTTGCAATTATTAATAAGATAACAAGTGTTTCTGTTAGAAATTATTAAAGAAATTGATTTAACACCACGCAAAGTGAATTGTGAATCAATTAAAGTCTCAGAATATGCACTCTTGGAGTTGCTACAGAGAAATTTCAAAAGCTGAATTTAACTGCTCTGTAGTTTTAGTGTTAAAAGGTTGATTTACTTATTTACTGTATTCAGTCTTTGAATGCTAATTTGATAATTAGATATTAGAATCAAATATACGGAAATTTTGTTTTCGAGTAGAAATTTATTTTCTGTATAATGAATTTTAATGAATCAAAACGTTGTCAAGATCATCGAAGAATCAAAGTATTCGTTTCTTTCGATTTATGAGGTGGTCGCGTAAAGTTGGTTGATCGATGTCGGATTTACGCAGCTGGGATCATTTAAAAGCTTTCGGTACAATTTTGGTGATAATTAAGAGCGATCGTCGTGATGAATCAACCACAATTACAGGCACATGCGTGACACGCGGAAATTAATGGAACTACACAGTCGATCTGTTTGAGCGAAAGAATAACTGAAAACCTGAAATTCACTGGTATGATATTTTTTTAATAATGTCTTACACTTTGCCGATGTGACGTTTTAAAAGAAAATACTTCCATTGGTTGGATGTTAGAGAAGCCGAAAATGTTATTAAAAGAACAAATTATTTAATAAATACAAAAAATTATTATATATTGTATGAACAAATATTATTTCATATTTTATACAATATGTCTTCAAATATTATATTTCTCACTTTATTTTCCTTCGTAAAATGTGAATATTAAAAATAATCTTGATTGTTAGAACGATATTATATATTAATTAAAGCTTTTCTACAATATTAATCAAGAGTTTTCTATTTTATTAAGAAGAATGTTCATTAGACACATTGATTTTATAGAAAATTTCAATGATGTTTGTATAACGACAGTTATTTGCTCATTTCCTCTGAAGTATATAAAAGGAGTTTTACAATACTCTCATCCGACAAAAGGCATTCCTAAATCGCTTCATTTCTTCCTATGTGCTTTATTATCTCTTTTGAATAAATGAGAGAAATATTTTTTATCGATCACGGAAATAAAGGGGCCAATAATTGAAGCTCGTCGCACCACAGATTTCCATGTTAACATACCTCCTGTCCGAGCTTCGCAATCGTATTATTCTCTGTTCTAGGTATTCACGAAAGCTGAGGGAAAAAAGCTTTGCAGGGTATTCCTGTAATATGTATGCGGGTTTACAGAGGCAGTTGTTTGAGCATATTCGATTGCGAAGTAAATCATGTACTAAATTTCGAGTGTGCGTGTATTTTGCATTTATTCAATTCTTATATTCGAACGGTTTGAACTATTTTTAAACATCATTTGCTTGGTATCGAGTCTCCATTGACACATCATAATTCATTCTATCCGGAGATACTACATATATATAGTACGTATAGTGAAGTAACAAGGTAAAGGCAGTGCAGAAATAGAATTTATTCCATTCATCATCATATCTGATGTAATAAAATTGTTGGTGTTGTTACTGTGATGATTATCTTCATCTCATCAATTTAAATCACATTAGTATAACAAACAAGTAACGTCACACCATTGATATCACTCGTAATCATAAATAGGAGTGACAGTAACTAATAATAATCAGACTCAGCGTGTATTTAAATTCTTTATTTAAATTAACATCTGTAATTTGATTATTTGTACAAACTTCAGTTGTCCCTGCAAAATTCAACATAAGATATATTCTATAATGTATCTGTGTTTATTACTATTCTGTTATGTTATCAATTGTGAAAATTGGAATAATCGATCCCTTCTATTCTACAAGACGTCGAAGAGATATTATAAAAGCAACATTCACCATTTATTTCTATTGGCATCAACTTCAATATGAAACATAATTTAATTTTGTTGTTTTAAAAACCAAATAAATTTTAATTCATTATTTTCACTAAATTAGTGATCCACCTTTTTCATTTTTCACTCCCATCTCAAATAAATGGTCACAATAATACTCAGAAACATTTAAAATATGAATATTTCTACCCAAAACCGAATTTATATACATCAGAACCCAATAAAAATAAAAAAAATTTCCCTAGTTTCGTCAAAGAAATAGTTCATCCTCTTCATTTGCCATTTTCGTCTCAAATAAAAAGTCCCTACCCCCATTCACTGGCTTCCATCAATTGAAAGCCTTGATTGCATAAGATAAGGTGCCGTCAATACGGAATGACCAGGTTCCTAGGTCACAGCGGCTCCGACAATCGGCCGCACAAAAGAGTCCAGTTGAATGCTCGAAATTGCCGATTAGCCTGAGTTCACGCCTGTTCTTTCGCGGACAAGTGGCTGCCATTATCGGGATTGCAGCCCGCTGCATTAGATAAGATCCAGCCTGTACACATTCTCATCGGGATAATGCACCGCTAAGTGGATGCTCCATACGTGTTGCGACTCGTAGCCTATCAATCTTGATCTCGCGCGCGCGCTCGCTGCCGCCTCTCTCCACGAGCTTGTGGTACGTATTCGAAACACGCGTGACGGTGTGTTCGCGTGCTCGGCACCGAATCGCGAGCACTGGGAGAGGCATTAACACCGGCATACGAAACACTCTGTTGGAGACGTATGACGGGCACGTAGACGTAAGTGTCCAGGAATACGGAGAGACGTCAAGACGGACACATTTCCCCTGGCTTACCGGGGTCGAGGTGTGTACTTAAGAACGGCCCTGTCACGTAGCAGGCTCAACTTCGGCGAATTAACTCGTTCAGTTTCTTGTCCCTTTTGTTGGCTTTATTGGGCTGATGTAGAAGGCTCGTTTGTATTTGGTGAACATGGTTGATGAAGTATTGGTTTGGTTAGGCTTGCCGCATTTCTAAATGAAAGGTGAAGAGGAATTTCTCTGCGAAAAATATGCAGGATGTGAACCGAGAGATTTTATGATATGATAGTATGCTTTAAAGTGAGTTTTATATATTTTTTATATTGAGGATACTATTATCTTATTTTTAATTAATTAAGACTTTTAGCATGATACATCAGTTTTTACTTAATACTTGTTTGTTCGCACCAATATGAGAAATTTTGCTTTTACATAGTAATCCGCTCTCTGATAATGGTGATACTATTAGATTAGACAAAAAGTCTAGTAGCAGTTTTTAATGAAGTTTAAAGGAAAATTTAATTTCGTTGAATTAAGTTTTACTGAACTATCCATTCAGTATTTTATTCAGAAGCTTCCTATTATCCTAAAGTTTATTTATTTGTAATATTTATTTGTATCTTATAACATAAATGCTACTTTGAAAAGTAAAACAACAAGACTTCTTGGCGGACTTAGTGTAATGCTAAAGTAATTGGTTGTTTTCCGCATACTTTATTCTAATTTTTGTAAACAAACTAATAGAAATAATAATGTATGTAAAGCAAGATTTTAAAACGATGTTAAAGTAATTTCATTTTATTCATATTGTCTCTAATATAATGTATTCATAATTTCCTAAAAAATTTTTCATGCGAGATAGTATAAATAAAGAATAATTATACAGAAATGAAATGACGCTTCGAATTCTCATCGGCGTCCATAAATTTCAATAAATAATGTAAAAATGTTAATTATAAGAAGCTATATTTAAATTCCATTCTGTTGTAATTATGATAATGTATTTAAAGTAGGTATCGAATGTTTGCTCAGTTTTCATTATAGAAATGTAATTTATGAAAATTGGAAATGTATGAGCAACTGTCTGCATAGGTACACTTTCGCTAAAAATGTTTCATTAATCATCTTATAATAAGAATATTTAATATATGAAAATTTCGACGTACTTCAATATGGCAATAAATCGATAATCTTCATTAAATTTATTTATTTCAACATATTCTGTTTTAAGTTATTGAGAATAATTAATGATTGTATAATATTACACATATCAACGAAAATGAGAATGATTACTACGTTCATTACAATTTTATAATAAAACTCTTGTGTATCATTGTTTATGTAACAATTTCTTTTTATTTTTATCGCCATAACACACTGATACGCGTGGTCATTTAATATTGAAACTTCATGTAAACTTCATGCCTGTGGAATATTATCTGTCTATATTTTACTGACTAATAAGAAGTAAATTCAATTTCATACCAACATGGCTCTTGTGGACACGGACAAAGAGGTTGATGGACACAAAGCTTATGAAATTGTGAATATTAAACCGATCCTTTATTATTGTGTTTGGATGGAAAAAGGGGCCATCATTTGGTAGCCGGAAGCTTTGATTACAAGAAGTATTGTGTTCTGAAAGAAAAATTTTGGAGAGCCGGCGACGTGTAAAAATGTCTGATATAAACGGTTTTGTACCAAGGATAAATAAATAGAACAGCAAATGAAATTTTAATAAATCTTTTCTGCATTATTTTTCCTTTTATAATTTAAAAACACACAATTTTGTAAGTTTAATAAATTTGAAACATAAAATTAGTTATGATTTTATGAGTGATGATCTTAGTGACAAGGACTTCTAATGGAAGGTTCTAATGAAGGTTCCAAAATTATATTTTTATATTTATGGAAGGTACTGTAGTATTTAGTCCAAAATAAAACTTTTTTGTTTCTGTTGTTAATTAAGGCGTTTATTGTATGTGAAAGAATGTAAGTGTGTGTGGTTGTACATATTTAGTATACTAAATTGAAGTATAGGATATAATATACAACACAAATTAATTCCATTGTTTAGAACAATCATGGAAAGTGAATATTATTTCCTTAGTTTAATGTTCATTAATTTATATAACAGATGTTTGTGAACTCATCATCAAAGAATAATTCGAAAGTAATAAATTTAGTTATTATATACTTCGGAATTATTGTATACATTAACAATAAGTTTTATATAAATTACTACATGTAATCACAATGTTTTCAATATCATTTAATTAGACACTACATTTTAATTTGTTACAAGTGTAATAAGAGCAGTATCACATCTGTGAATTCTCTTAAAAATCGAAGTTATTGTAAAATTTACTTTTTGTGTGTACGAATTAATAAATGGCACTTTTCAGTGGCACTGAATTTTTCATTCCCTGGTATTTCCGTGATTAAATATTGTTGAAAATGTATAAGGTTCATGAAATAGAGATTTGGAAAATTCAGTAATCATATTATTACCATTTATATATTTATATATTTATATTTTATATTTTAATAATTGTAATATTTAATATTTTAAACGGTTCTACAAAATTTAAGTTACCATGCATGCTTATCAAAGTAGTACACAACAGAGCCAGTCAAATACTAATACTTCTGCCTGTTAAAAAACTCAAAACTTCATTAAAAACCCGCATGAAAACTTTCAAAACAACAACTTGTAATCTGAGATTCCACGATCACTGTAAAGAACGCAGCAATTTTAAGAAAAAAGTGTTTAAAAGTTTTAACCAAGCTACAGAGCTCAGCGTACCATTTCATTAAAAATATTATAATTCTTTTCTCGTCAATTTCCTAAATTTTTACATGTAACTTTTACATGATATTTTCGGGATATCAATTTATAATAATATATAAAAACGAAAATTTTCCATAATTTTTGAACCATTGTATCTCTTTGAATATCGTCTCTTCTTTTATCTATGAAAGCTTGTATCCTTGCCCAAACAAGAATATTCGTCAGTGAAAAAAATACGTGTAAAACATTATCTCAGACTCTACACCTGCACAAAGTTTCACAAAAATTTACGATACAGTTTCAGATGTTCTTCTTCGGATGAACTTGCAGATTAGCTATTCCCTTGTCTGTTTCAATAATTGTTATATAAGTTGTGGATATCGATATGTAGAACATCCATCGTCCGATTTAATTAGACGACAGACAGTCGATAAAATGGAGACTCAACAAGAAGTCTTTCAAAGCGTGCTTACATAATTTAATCGTATTATTCTTCAAAGTATAACCTAAGAATTATTGAGTTTGTAAATAACCAAAAATATGAACGATGTGGATTTCGGAAAATGGTATCTCAATAACATGTTAAGCGCCAAGCCTATTTTCTCTTGCTTTTCATTTAAGTTGCGATAAGTTATTTTTTTACATTTATATGTCAACTTGCGATAAGACTATATATATATATTTTCATATGTATCCTTTGTATGTATCTTATCGCAGTCCATGTATTAATATTTATTTATTGTCAATCACCGGTGACTGACGTGGCCTAAATGGAAAGTACATATAGCATCAGTCGCGGGTGACTAACGTGACGCTTAAGCCTTTAAGTCCTAAATAAAAACTTTCAGGAAAAATACATTTATTTTCACAATATACGTTAAGTAACTTATCGTTTTCAACAAAAATAAATATTTATATAAAAAATGCTATACTAACTGTCAAGAAAGTGCTTATTAATGTGTTAATCGAGATTCTATTATATTTAATCCTTTTAATATCAGTGTTGATTATTAGCGTCCACGTAACTAGTTGTAGATACCTGCGTTTATTAATTAGGTTTATTGTTCATTGTTTTAAAACATAGAACAGCTCTTATTTACCAATTCAGAAAATCCAGTAAAATCTATCAATCGCAATTATTAGAAACATTTGAAGGTACAATATCAAGTAATTTAAAAAAGAAGTTGAAATCTTTTTAAAGATTCATTCAGAAAGCTTATCATTTGTCATTTCAGGGCAGTTCTCATTTGCCATTGCAGAAAACCAGTAAAATCTATCAATTGCTATTAATAGAAAAATTCGAAAGTGCAATATCAGGTACTTAAAAAGAAGTTCTAATCATTTGAAAGATCCACAGAAAACTTCTCCGCGAAGAAGTACGCGGTAAGAAAGGGATTTAAAACCATCGAAATCGGCAAGGGAGTAGCTAGACTGCAAGTTGCCCCTTTCTCGTTAAGACCAAAGCAATTTCATGGCGCATGTAACGGTAATCGTCAAACGTAGCACTCGCGCGATGAAAAAACCAACAGGTCCCCTAAACTGAAGGGGCACGAGGCGCATGCTAGGCGAAATTTCATATAACGCGAAGAGGGCAAACAAATCAGCAACGGAGCCGCTGTCAAAACAAACAGAAGGGGAAAGTTAACGCGGCCCGTAGTTTGGTTACGCGGTGCCCGTGTTTTTAACCGGAAGTCAAATAGTTCCGAGCGAAACGCCCTTCCCCCGCCGTATCGTTTCACGAGATCTCGCTCGCTGCTTCGCGATTCTCTTTGCAGACGCTGAACTTCGCGATCAAACGAGTCCCAAGACTCTCTTTCCCGCTTCCACTTCCTGTCCGCCTCTTTCCCGGCCAGTTTCGAGTGTAATTTGTCGAAATTACAGTTTGCCCTCTCCGCCGTGTCTGACTCCACGGGAATCAGGAGTACGTCGGTATTGATTACCGGCCTTTTTCCCCTCTTTTCTCTCTTCCGGTATGCCGTGGATACGCGTGGCGCTGTTTGCGCGTGTTCTACGTGTTCACGTGGTGATTTCGTTTTTTAACCCATTGTAATATGATTTTGTTTCGAAACTCTGCTCGCCAGAATTATTTTGTTACTAATAGTTTAATGGAAACGATATTTATGTATTATGTGTAATAATTTAACTGTAGAAAACATAATTTCATGACAAAAATATGTAATTTTGAACTAAAAACAATTCATATTTAGTTTTCTTTACATTCATTTGTGATCTTATTAACGAGTTTGACAAAATATTGTATAGCAGTGTATTGATAAATATGTGAATATTTTTTTATATATAATTTAGGAAGTTTAGGTGGAGAGTGAGTTTTTTAACAGTGGCAGCTCTAACTTGTAATTTTAATATGCTGTTAGTTACGTATTTTAGATATATAAATATATTTGAAGAAAAATATTTTATTTAGAAGAGTGTACATTACGTAAAGCCGATTTTTTTCAACATTTTATTTCCTGAAACATTAAGATTATTTGGTTTCCTGCTTTTAAAAGAACGATTTGCCTTCGTTGCCACATTAAAGACTTTAACACCTCTAATCGTGTATAATATTTAATCCTTAAATAATCTTTAAAGTTAGTATAGCAACAATAAATTAGTACTAAGAAATGAAATATTGACTTTATTTACATCTAGATCATAAGGTTTAAAAACGAGCACACTAAATTTAGTTGGCCTACATTAGGCAAAACTAGTCCTGTGGAATATTTAGAAGATTTAATAATTAACGAGTAAAATTGAGATGTACAATTATCAATCGCAATTTAAAATGAAATATCAAATTCAACTGAAAATAATTTTAACATAAAATTAATAAAAATTTTATTATATTTCCATGAAAAACATGCAATCGATAATTAATGATTTATATATCTATTTAATGACTAATATCGCTTTTGATAACCCACTAATGTTAATAATTAGAAACTGAATTAATAAGCACTAGTTTATACATTAAATTATAATTATGTGTTATACAAAATTATAATTTTGTCAATGAATTAAATCAATCGTGATTACTGGATATTAATTTCTTTCTATCATAAGCACTAAACGATCAGTCACGTGAGAATTTTTAATCAATTAGTGTCTAACACACAACTAAATACGTTGTATAATGTATTAAATTCTCTATTTAAAAAGTTGGAAATAAAGAAACACAAATATTAAGTCATATCCATAAAAAAAACCTATTAACTTTTACTAGGTGTTCTGTAAATAAATACTTGATTCTAAACATATTAAAATAAAATATTCCTAAAGAGTGAAATATTTACTGGATTTGCCGATAAATATGCACTTAAAATTCGTATACATAACATTTAATATTCATTAAAAACATCAAGTAAATACTATTCCAATTTCAAGTATTCTACTCGATTATCTTACGATTTCTCAGCATTTACTTTCTAGTACCATCTAATAAAAGATTATGCCCAAGAAATCTAGCATTTGCTCTTTCTCCTACTTAATACTTACAAACATTCACTTTTTTCTGTGCATACGACGTATTACGTTTAAGTCAAAAATGTCTGTCATTTATTAAATAATTCCTGATTCTGTGCTGATTCAACAATCATTGTCAATGTTTCCCTCTCAGTTCAATTTGTATTTCCTCCAAGGTTTTTCCTTCAGTCTCTGGCACGTATCGGTAGATCAGAACCCAGACGAAGAATGTGATCGCGGTGAACACGGATATGGGCATGTACGTTCCGTGCGATTCTTGCAATACCTACGGACAACAAACTATCATTCCATTGTCTGATATGTTCGACCAGCACGCGCGCGAACACTATCAAATGCTCGATGCCGGTGGTTTCCTTCAGCAAGAGGAAAAATGAAATTTAGGTCAACGTCGGGAAAATATTTTGCAACCACTTTTATAACCTAATTCGGATCTGATAATGCGCTGGGAAGACGTTTTTACGCTGTTGACTTATCCCTCGAGTAGCCGAATCAATTTAACTCTTCAGGAAGCTGAAAGCGTAAGATTGTTACGAAATGCAGAGGAAATTCTTCCTCTTGAAACTGCGTTTTAGGAAAGATCGAACATTTGTGCGGCAAAATTTGTATGACCAGCATTTTACTAGTGTGTTCATTAGTTATTAACACTAGAACTACCGTACCAGTCGAAATGACGGGCTTCGCTTTCCTTGTGTCGCAATTATTTATATCTCAGAAGCTTTGAATATTCAAATAATTTTGAAAAGAAATAGTTTGACTTGAATACTATAATGAGTGTCTGAAGAAACTGAAAGTAATCTATTGTTACAATTTTTATAAGGATTACATATCAATCGTATTAAATGCTCGGTAGTTCTAGTGTTAATTGTTAATATTTATAATAATTGAATTGTGAGTTTTCGTGCAACTTGTTTGATGCTTATAAAGTCCTTTAAAGCAGAATAACATAGGAACTTCTTCCTTAATTTCATTAATTTCGACATTTCATATATTACTTTTAAGCTACTGAAAATATCGGTTAAAGAAATTAAATTCTTTAATTTTGTGTTTTTGTATATCTAACAGTGTAAATTTGCATAAATACTTTCAGTTTAGATGATGCGTACGAATACTGATACATTGCACAATTAACGTTTTGTTAACTATGGCCAGTAGCCACGTATTTGTTTACATCGAGTATTTTTATGTTAGTCATATTTTATTCAAAAAGGAAGATAAAATGCATGTATGGCAAAATAAAAAATGACTTGGAAGAAGAAAGTTTTAGTTAGGTCAGTTCTGGCTAGCGGGGCGCTAAAAAATTTACCGTTTCATTTCAGACGTCGAAACTAACGAAGGGAATGGTCCATGCATGCACTCGTATACGTTTATCTTGTAAGCGTAACAAACAATGCATCTTTTAGAACATGAGGGTATTTTTAGTTAGAGGGTATTTTTAGTATTTTTAGTTAGTTAGAAGATTCTGTGAACTTCAGCGTGCAATCTAACAAGTAACTCAACTATTTCGTAATGAAATATGTATGTGATATTCAGTTACTTCGTAAGGCTGTATATTTCTGTTGCTATGGATAAATGATTAAAAAAAAAATAACACTGTTATAATAAAATGAAAATCTAAATAACAACGAATATCTAACCTTTCAAACAATTTAATACAGTTAATATTGCCAACAATCTTGTGTTTTAAAGAATAGATGTTAAAGTGAAAAAAATGAAGACATTCTTGAAAAGTGGCAACAACTTTCCAAAATACCTTCAAAATATATTCTATTTCATCATTAGATTTTTAAAACTATATAGACACCTCTCAATTTCTTCATACTCTCTTCAATATAAAAAATTGTCCAAAACTTCAACTTAAGCACAATGCTCATATTAAATGTTCGCTTGTCCTTTCTACCCTTCTTCCAAAATCCTTCACCCATTTACCACAAAAATCTCTTAACCGCAACCGAAATTCGACAAGCGAGCACGTATAAAAAGAAATATCAGCAAAAATCAAGAAAAAAGCCATCATCCCAGAATCAGCAATCACCAGTATAGGATTAAAATTTGTCAGGAGGTTGCACGGGTCTCGACGTGACCTAAATAGCAGAACCACCCACGAATCGTTCGCAACCACTGCGTAGTGCGTTATTACTACGCTTTAGATTTTACGCATTTATGAAAAATTCTAGTGCACAGAATATAGAGTAGAAAAACTATCTATAACAATTTTAAAATGTTGTTACTTATTTTCAACTTATTAAATTCTTAAGAGAAGAAATTAATTTCTGTGAAGTAATCAAACAAATTCTCGAAGTTTCCTAAAATAACAATCCAACACGCACAAGAATTTTTATAAAAAAAGCATATTCATTAAAATAATCATCTTCGAACTGTACCACTGTTTACCAAATACACACTAATTTCCATATTTCGTTTTTATAAAAGTTTACTTGAAATCTATTGAGGACCGAACGAACACTTCCAGTTACCTAATATTTGATTTCAAAATCAGTTTCTTTAACTCTTTGCACTTTACATGCGTCTCTCAATCGTCACTTAATCTAATACACCAAAACAATAAAGTTCATTCAATATTAAGCTTCGTTTTAATTATCAATACGTGAAATATTAAAATACAATAGCATTGTTCCATAATGAACATATAATTTCTCGTTCACGTAGTCCCAAAAATATCACCTACACCTGACCAAAAGAAACAACATTCCTACCAGAAAACTTATGAAGTGCTAAGGCTTAAATTACTTCAGAAAATAATAATCCCCCGTAAAACTCCAAAGTCTAGTTATAACCAATCGCGCGAATGATCTTACCTGATAGAACTTCACGACGGTGGTCGTAGTGAGGGCGTAATAGAGGGAGCAAAATATGGCAGCGGGCACTTTAACGTCCACATGGAAGATCTCGCCGACATAGGCGAGCGGCACGGGGTTCAGAGCGAGTCCGTAGCCGAGGACATAAATCACAAGGAATACGGTAGGCACCCATCGCAGCCTGGAGACGTCGTGGCCGCTGGATAGAAGGCCAAAGAACACCGCCATCGTTGTCAGAGACACCACGCAGACCGGCGCCGAGAGCAACAACAGAAGTCTCTTGCCGATGCTTCTGACCAGCAACACGCACATCGCGCCAGCCAACACCAGCGCGCAGCCAGTCATTACGATGCTGATATTCGTTGAGATTTGGAAGCCAGCTTCCTCGAATATAAACGACTGATAAGCCAACAATGGCGCCGCGCCAGTTAGCGTCAACGCGCTCAAGACGATCATCGCGATGCGAAACGCTTTCCGATTTTCTCGCCTGGACCAGGTCTCCCTTAATGATCTGGCGAACGTCATATCACTGCTTGAATCTTCTGTGGCGACTATCCTTTTGATCTCTTCTAGTTCCTCTATCACGTCATCTTTGCCCAATGCCCATTTCAACGTCCTTTCGGCTGATGTGAGTTTGTTCTTCTTCGTGAGGAAGACAGAGCTCTCTGGTAGCCAAACGAAGGACACCAGGAACAGGAATGGGATGGAGACCGAGATCATGGACATTGTGAAACGACTCACACAGAGACCGATCGCGTAGGCTAGCATCATGCCGGTGTTCAGCAGCACCGCCATCAGGGTACCTGAATTATTAGCAGTTTCTTGTTTCTTTGTTTTTGGAGTTTGGAGAGCTTGTTGAGTGGTTGTGGAAGGTCTTTTGGAAGACATGATATGATATAGAAGACGATGATACGTGGTACAGTTAAGTCGAGAAATTTTGTTTAGATAAGACTTTCTTTTGATGATGATTGATTTAGAAAGTTTAGACCGGATTAGTTATTTTGTTATCGTGATTGATACGTTTATTAATAGTTATTTGTTTGTTGTTGGAAGATAGAGAGGGTATATGTAACAAGAGGTATTTGATTACTTTTTCTTAGCCCACAATTAAGAATATTTAAAAAAAAAGAATGCTATATTATGAGATATTTAAATTAGCTATATGATTTATATATATATATATATATATATATATATATATATATATATATATATATATAAAAAGAAGTAAAGTGAAAGACACAATAATGGACTGATAAAAATTTAAGATAAGATACAAATGATGCAACGCAGGATGTAAACGGTAACTTCGGTAAAACTAAGTTAATAAATCAGTCAACCCTTCACGGTAATTCCTAAGTTTCTTTCCGGGTGTTTGAAAACTTTTAGAAAATTATGAACAGTAAAACCTTCATTCTTAACCAGTCTTAAAATTTTTCTGTCATTTGCCATCAAAATAAAAACAGTTAATAATAATGTAACTAAGATGAAACTTACTTCATCATTAATTCATAAATTCTAATTAAATATACGAAACATAAAAAAATAACTTAACAGTTATGATTTAATGATACTAATTAATAAATATAGTTAATAGATAAAAATAATAAAAAGTAATTAAACACAATGGAATAATAAAAATATTAAGATTAACCTCTTGACTGCTCGCGTTATAAATATATAACATAAACAATATTAATAATATTACATAAATATTAAATAACTCTTGTTACAAATACATGAAGTAAAGGAAATTCCCGTTTATTATATTCCTGATCTTTTCTTAATAAAGTATAACGATTTCCAATATTTTCTGTGCAAGATTTAAAAAATCTGTAGCACTCAGGAGTTTAAAATAAATGCAACCCCATTGAAAATGATTAAAAAAAATGAAAACTTAATAAACAATTAAAATGAACTTAACGAAAGAAAAATTGAATTATACCTAAAGGACCTCTTGTCCGTTTGCTGCTAACTTCACCGAGGTACATCGGCATCACCGCGTACGTAATGCCGCAGCCTACCCCAGCCAATATTCGGCCCACATAAAGTTGAGGGACGGTAGCTGCTAAACCGATCAAAATCCAACTGGCAATCTTTGGTACCGTGGCGAATAATAATGTTCCTTTACGGCCGATCCTGTCCATCAAGAGAAACGGTACGATAGAACCGAGTCCGACGCCCACGTACATTAAATTCACCACCCAGACCAGTTTGTCGGTGGATACTCTCAATGGATCGTCTTGCTCGAATTTTGGTAGAATCGGAGTACTCCATCCTTCGTGTAGTCCGCTGTCAATGATCAATAGATTACCTGGTCGCGACGATGAGGTTCATTTTAATTAATTTAATGCGATTTCCTTTATATTACGTTCGCGTGTTTTTATACTCACATACGATTCCTATTAGTATTTGCCTGAAAATTTCGAGATTAAGCATGTTTCTCGCGTATCTTTTTACATCACAGAGTAGCGAGGCTTAAAGGGGAACAGATAGAAAACTTGCAGTACACATTCGGGCGAAGAAGAATAAGGCTGTTTCATTTGTTCGCGTGTTTCGGATGCTCTAGAAAAATTTTATTTATTAATTATTGAATTAATTATTTGAGCAATGTCGTTTTGGTAATGTTAGATTGTTAATAGTTGATCGAAAATTATTAAAGTTTTATATAAAATGAAACTATATTATATTATAAAAACAAATCAGATAAAGTTCTATTTTCTTCGCTCCTGAAAAGATCAAATTAATCTCCATTAATTATTAAAATTTGTTTTTGAAGTTTTTGAAAATTTATATGAAATGGTACAGTTGCAATTGTTATAGATGGTTGATAAAAAATGTAATGATAAAGATGTTCTTCATTTAAATTCAAAATTTTAAGAATATAATTGAAAAACCAGAATTACGATAAAAAATGGTTTTTCCTACTGAACATTATAACACTAATATCGCATATACTAAATTGATGCAAATATTTTGACATTTTTTGCACGTCGTGAACAAAAACCCTTTTTCCTTCAAAACAAATAACGTCTGTTTCTGAATTATAATAACATGTATAAAGGACACATCTTTCTTCGTTTTTACATACTTTTAGTCTAGCTAGCATACAGTTCGGAACTCTTCTTTTTATTTCTTACAAAAGAGCGTCAAAACTTTTGCATCAACCCAATACTTTTTCATATTTCGTCCATTCTGTGAAATTTTCCACATTCAAATTTCCCGTAAATGCATAAAAATTCTCGGTGTAGCAATACTGTAAGTCTACTGTAAATCATATTTTCTCCCTTAACCGATCGGCAGAAGTTACAACGCGCTGAACTCTGAGAACCCATTCCAGCGGGAAGTATCGTAAACAGGTAGTATGTGTCGGTACAGCGATTCCGGTTTAGTCTGTAGCAGAGATAACGGAAATAAAGCCAACTAAGATACCAACGGGATTCCTTGATACGTATCCCTTAGCTGGCTGTGCAATAGGGACGCGTGTACGAGCATGGAAACGGCTGTGCACGCTTGTTTTCGCGCTTCGAGTAGTTGGTCTCGCTTTGCGACGTTCGATCCTGTGTTACGAGTTCACGGTTTATGGCCAATCGTGTCCTGTACGGTTTATTAGGAGACGGGAAACGAATCTTGCGCCACTGAAAAGTTTTATCAGCCGTAATCCGTAGGCTTTCACGACTTTCCTTTACATTAACTCCTTCGTATCTGCAGCCAAACTGCTGTTCGTAAGTATTATAACATGCACAGGAGATCAAAGAATTGTGAGGAATATCTGTGAGTTGACTAAAAGTTCAAACAATTATCTAAATCTGTATTTTGAAGTATGAATTCTGAAGAATTTTTGCAAATTGTCTGAAAGTTCAAAAAATTGTCTGCGTTTGCATTTTGAAGTATGAAGAATTTGTTATATTCGTGGAATGAATTATAATTATTAGAGTAATGAGTTGTAATATTGTATTTAATGTTACAATGCTGATATTTTTGATTATGTGGAATTCTACGTTATATTAATAATTATTCATCAGAATAACGTATAACATTGTATGTTATTCTCTAAATGTCTGTTATGTTATAAAATTAGTGATTATATCAATTGTGGAGTAATACTAAAAAGATTGTAGTAAAATAATAAAGTCGTAGTGTTTTTATTGTTTTTGAATGCAGGACAGGTAGTAACGTCTGTAATTTCTTCCATGAAATAATTATTAAAATTATTCTACGAGGAAAAATTTATTGATGAAAAGTAGGCATTTCATCTTGTGATATATTGTAACGTAAATCCAAATTCAAAATTGTTCAAATTCAATTACAATAATGGAAGTCGAAAACGATATCGTGCATCCTAATTACTACTCCATTACTTCATTAGTTGAAACGATTAAACATAATTAAAACTCATATAAATTTACATTTTTTTAAATATAAAACCAGTTGAGTAAGAAATAAAACTACAAAATATTTAAAGTATAAAATGAAAACATAAAATTTAATCAAACAGCATCTGCAATCGAAACACTTACCAAACTAAAATCAAACTAATCAACGTATGTAAATAACTTCTTTCATTATTACAAACAAATAAAAAATATACCACTTAACAAGTGAACTACAATAATTTCAACTTGAATTACAACTACATAAAACAGCAACTTTGACTTCCAGCAACCCAAACAATGGATAACATTATAACATACAACAAACAATTTTTTAATTTTTTAACTTTCTTTAATTTAACAATCTGTTTAGTATAACATACAACAAAAAGCATTTCACGTTTTTAGCGCGTAAACTTTATCTCAGAATGACTTGAGTCTCCTGTTTTAATACAATGATTCACGAACAACATAACTTCACATCCAACTTTATGAACAATTTTTCCCTACGATATGCGCGTCCGTGTGCGAACGCACACATGTCACTGGGAAATATGTCACCGTATTATGTGCGTTTTCCGCCACGTAATTTTTTAATTCCGCACGGGAGTGTGTCCAGAAGCCAAGACAAATGTTTTGCGTAAAATTCACTTACGTGTGCTTCTGGCCACATGCAACGCTACCGGTTTGCAAAGCGACAGTTTATTACCGACGTTATGGTACATGTGTTATCGGGAGACAGAAGCCGAGTCCTTTAACCCGGATTTACTATAGCAGGCTCGTAAGTTTTCATCGCAACCAATTTACGTATCCTGTGTTGTCATCGCGATCACGTATCCCAGCATTCAATGCGAGGGAAACCGCTGTCGAGTTTTCAATTCTTTTTTCATTCGCTCCTCAGAAAAATGCGAGGGTACATTTATTGAAGAGCTTGAGGTGTGCAGAAGCAATTGATTGCCTTCTCGTTCGTGAATGTTTCATGTTAACCGCGGAATTAAGTGCACTGCTAACAGAATTAAAAACGTGTCGGAACCTGGTCAAATGTTCAATAAATATTTTGGAGAAATAGATTGTAGGTGCGAACGTAATGAATTTGTAGTGCTGTTAATTATAAATGTATGATTTCTGCGAATGTGTGTCGTCGACGTAAATTGTTTATCGATTTGTATTGTTGTTATATTATTTTATTGAAGATTGTTTGTACGGTAGTAGTAATTATTAGTAACATCATGTGTCGTACTATTATTATAAGGATTATATTAAAAGAATTATTTATTATTGATGTTTCAAATAGGCGAGATTAAACGCTATTTCGATGACTTCTCAGTATAGAAGTGAATTAGTTTCAATTATACGATAGTTCTAACTCATAATTAGCTTTTAGTAGTTTATTAAAAATATCCATAAAAATACTAACAGAAGAGGACATAACACTAAAAGAACTGGAAATTGTCTTCCAATTTAAAAACTAAAACTCGACACTATAATTTTGATCATTATAGGTGAATGCTAATTTTAAAATTGTTATTCAAAAATAAGAATGTGTAGGTACTTGTACATAAATTCTTTCGAACCACGTTTATATTTTATACAGAAAAATTTCAATGCTCTTCATAATATGAAAACAATGTTTGAACGGAACATTAAAAAAACAATGCTGATAACATTTTCAAGCTCGTGAACTAATTAGGTCAACGTGTAACGAAGCACAGCGTGTATTCAGTGTTCTTTTACGGCAGCATGCGTATGCGCAGATTCCTGTTCGTTTAAAACATAAATTAATCGATAAATTGATTGATGAAGCTGCTTTGCGAATTATATTATTGACGATATTGTTATTAACTGAAAAATATTACAAGCTTCCAGCAAACCCAATTATATACATTTCGAGTTCAAAGCTCTACTATATTACATTCCACAAATATTTGTTTGTTCATATTTTCATTAAATATTTGTGACACCTATTTTCATAACGAATTGAAATTATTAGCAAATTAATAATGTTCAAGATAAGTATATTAATAAAAAGATATGTAAGATTCGAGTCTACAAAAGCTTATAAATACAAACTTGAATAACACAAGTTTCCGAAAACACATTTGAAATCACGTAAAATATTTAAAATTTAATATTACGAACCCAAAAATATCTCAAATTCAATCAATACAACTGGAATGGAAAATTAATTGGAACATCTGTATGCACTACAAATAAATAAATTTAACGTGTGCAGTTTTAGTCAGGGTATTCCACCTTTAGTCGTTAAATATTCCTATAGTTTAAATTCGTTTATAATAATTTAAATTGAAAAACAAGAATAATCATCTGTTAGCTTAATTATTTTTTACATTTCGTACCCCTTGTCTGATTTCTGCATGTACTTTTTCTTCATTCTCTGTACACGGGCATTCAACAGATAAATTCCTTTTTCGTCACAGGTAACACAATCGCGCAGTCATTCATTAATATTATACTTCCCATTATATCACAAAGTTATTTCACACATTCCACCTTAACTCCTTCGTCACTCGCTTCAGTAAAACATTTTAATGAATTAATTACAACACCGTGTACATTTATTTCTTATACATTTTTTATTATCTACTGAAGCACTATTTAATCTCTCCACTCGTCCTCCATGTCGACAGATAATCCAAACAAAAAGTCACTTATTATATTGTTACTTCTATCTATATGATCGCACAGATTTAATCCAGTATCATTGCAGATTATCTTCAAAGCAGCATACAACTTCTTTTATGTCACCATTTGTTGAATTTTGATAAATATCTAAAATTAACTGCCTCTGCACAAAGTAAAGAGCTATCTTAAACAAACTACCGCCTCTGGGCTTTTTCCGAAATTATTAAAAAATTCTATCCTACTATGAAGCTAATTTATTTCCGTTGATTTTGACATAAGAATCTTGTATTCTATTAGAAATAAGAAAAATATGAGAATATAATCCAAATGTTACTTAACGTCTCATATAAAATCCTCAATCTTTTCCCAAATAATTGCAAACACAAGAAAAAGCTAAATACAGTCAATTTTTTAAAGTCTCCAATGTTGCATCCCTTCTTATTTCAGGAAAACTCACTTATTTCTAATTAGGACCCATTTCAGAGAAATTATCAGCAAATTTTCATGCTGGAATGATCACTGCACTGTTCGAAACCGCAAAATTTCTGCTCTATGTTTATTTCGTCGCAAGAATGTTACCCGTTTCTCGATAAATTCCTTACTTTTCTTTCCTGCAGCCGCGTTTCGCCTTTTTTTCATCTTCGGACCGACCCTTCCTTGGTTTCCATTGCGAGCCGCAACGAACCGGAACAAGCCCGCAATGGAGCAGCAACGAATTTTCATTCTTCATTGGTTCTCGGTAGAACGGAACCGAATCGTTGCTCGATTTTCGCCCGAAATCTATCCGTGCACCGACGCGCCAGTTCGTTTCGCGCTGCTCGGTGATCACATCGCGAGTAAAAAGAGTCGGGCGTAATCGCCGGCATCGTCGTCACTGTTGCGCAACCCGCAACGAACGTCTCGGGATGTAATTACACTGATACGATAGGCTGATAATATATAGACTATGATTATATAATGTCGATGGAACGTGAGTACAATCAGACACCTGGTTTAGAATCAGAATGAGTGCTTGGAACTGATGCTGTCTTTTGTTCTGTATTCAATTGTTTTTTGTTTTGAAGATATGCTGAGAGAAATCATTGAAACGCGGAAGTAAATTCATAAGTTAACCCTGGAACAACTGCAATCGTAAAAATCACGGGTTTCAGTTTTCTCATTTTATTAGCACATTCTATGCCATCGGAAGTTTCGGTTTATCTTGCTTATGAAGTACACTGATTTTTTAAATAAAATATTAATTTACATTCAAGTTTGTGGTAACTTTTATATATATTTTGATATTATTTCTTCTTATCTTAAAAGTGTTAAACAACCGAAACGATCAGAAAGTAAATATTTTTACTTCAATACTATAATTAATATATCAAGAAATGGAAAAAAAATTATTGTTATATTTTTATAAGAATTATATATTAATCGTGTTAAATCGTCGTTTCAGTATTAATACTTTGAAAAGTATCTAAGTTTTTCCTGGTAAACTTATTTTGATAACAAGAAAATTGGTACATATACTGATTTACGAAAGTATTTAAAATATGATATAGAATGGAAATGGTCACAGAATCTGCAAGATGATAGATATTTTGGTACTTTTGTGTGTATGATATATTGGGTGCATATGTGAATTACGTATATAACCTTCATTGAAATCGAACGATATACATCTGAGGAAGAATGATTTTATTATGTTAATAGTTTCCTCCATATTCTAAATATTTTCGTGGGTTAGTGTATCTGAACTTTTTAATAAAGACTCTGAAGAGTTCTACATTAAAGGGTTACATAAGTTATCCAAAAGAATAACTAATAGGTGACTGAACAGAATAATAGATATCTCATTGATTAGGTAAATACTACAAGAATTTGGGAGTACTATACTTTCTTACGCAAAATGGGAACAGACTTATTACACAATCTAATATTTCATGTTTCCTAAATTGTAACGATAATTGAGGTGTTGGGCATAGCGAGAAGCAGTTCTGTAAAAAAAATTGGTTCTGAGAAAACAGTATTCGAAGAATTATTTAAATCTGTGAAAATCGTAGTTCATAAAATTGTTGCGACTGTAAGAGTATGTACTTTAATTTGTAAAAATTTACTGCGCTAACTCGTAAAACAGAGACATTAAGCGAAATAAACATTGCTAGCCTCGTTCCACTTGCATACAACCAGTTTTTGCAGGGTGAAATTTTTTTTAACCAGTTTCAGCATTAGTGTGCAACACTGACACGTTAAATGGTAATATTTTAATAATAATGAAATTATAATAAATGTTGTAGTGAAGTTTATTATACTAAATCTGTGAAATGTTAAAGTGACATTTTAATGAAATATTCCTTTTATGACGTTCACAACAGCAATAAAGATAATAATAGTGAAATGAAATGTTGGAGTATGTTGTAATTTCTAATTATGGCAACTAATGACGATTTTATGAATTCATAGGTTACTTAATTTATTATGGTATTGTTATTTCATTTAATTAGTTATGTAATGTCTGTTATTTGCCACAGCTATATTCAACTATCTTGGGAGCTTCTTGCTTTCCATTGAGTTTTAATGAAAAATACTCTTGATTTAGCTCGATTAAAACCTGATATTATCTTCTCATCAAGCTTTTATGTAATCTTCACAATGGTGTATGAAAACGTATACATCATGAAGATTGCATGACGCTATTTTTAAACGATATAATTTTCTGTAATCAATTTCTAGGAATAATAGTTTCCGTGTACTTCACTAACATTTCCATTAGACGCCAATAAAATGCAGAACCGATTAAAGCTCATCAAATTTTTCCAATATATTGCATTTCAAGAGATCAGTGGATGCATAAACTTTACAATCCAATAATCAATATAGTTTATTCAATTTTATAAAAATAATTCATATATCATTATATAAACTTTATATCAGTCCTCAGACATGTATGACAAACTTTATTAACATATTTTTCATATTTTATTCTTCACGAAAAAAGACAAACAGTTCACATAAGACAAATACAATGGGAATTACAGCGTGGGGTTAAAAGAAACGAAAATTCTTACGAGCTCGCTTTTTTCCATTATCGTATCGAATTCGCTTACGAAAGCAGCGTTTACATTTCATGAAACAGCCGGTAAGACTTTTTCTCCCCGAAGAATCTCTGTCTCACCCCCGTGTCAGAGAAGGTAATCCTGAAAGATTGTATTTTTCTACCAAAGCTATCCCGCCAGGCGCGGATACGCGTAATAATTTATGACAGTGTTTTTCCTCGGAGAATATTTAGTTACGAAAGAAAATCCAACGCGGACGAGTGCTTGAATTATTATCCCGAGTTATCTGCCGTTCCGGCGGAACGTTCTTCGCGCTTGTGCGCAGCCCGGAAGCGAGCTGCACGAGCACGGATTCCGATTAATAAATCGCAGATCCGGAAACGAAGTTACACTCGCCTCAAATCTCCGCCGTGTTTTCGTCGTCAGCGTTGAGTAATTTCCATTTGAGCATTCTTTTTTCATGTTCCGGCGAAATTTCCTCAGCCATCGACCGTTTTTTTGTGCTCGATGCTGGGAAAAAATAATTTTCAATTGCTAATGGACTATTCTATTTTTAACAGTACCTGTTACTCTGAGAATAAAATACTGGTAGATTTCGATTAATACTAAATGTACCGACACTTTGTATATACCTACACCTACCGTAGACAGTCAAATAACTAGTTAGAAAATAAAGGTAAACAAGTTAGACGATAAATATTTCTTATTGGAAATAGAAAGAGAAGGGAAGGCAAAAATTGAGAAATTGATTAATAAAATAATGTAGAAATTTATTTAATGTTAAGTGAACGAATAAAAACAGACAATGTTAAATCAAATTTTAAAACCATTCATTTGACTGTTCGCGATATGTTTAGTGTTAATTTGAGTTCGCATTATACGATATTCGGCTTAACATTGGAACTACCGTACATTTAATGCGATTGACACGTAATCTTTATAAAAGTGTAACAGTGGATCCTTTTTCGGTTCCTTCAGGTATTCAGTATAGTATTCAAGTGAAATGATTTATTTTTAAACTCATTTAATACTTTGAAGATATCAACAATTGCAGAATAAAAAAACTGAAACTTATTTCAGATTATATTTCTTCAAAATTGCATAAAAGTTTTCGTTACATTTTAGCTGTTGAACACTTGTTTCTTACGTGATGGTTATTTGAGATGTCAGTCATTTGAAATGGGTAAAGTACACGAGAAATTTTAAAACGTAGCTCAAGCTACAAATTAGTTTCGTTACTCGAATTTTCTTAGTTAAGCGTAAGCAGAATATAACGACGGGTAGTCATAATATTTATTTTTTTACATTAACGTTAGCTACAAAAAGAATTATACAAAACTTCACTTGATATTATGAAAAAGTTCTATGCAAGTTTTTAAAAATATTTAGTGTATTGGAAACATTTTAATAGAACAATTCTTCGTTGTGGTTTTTGTGAAAATTACAAAGTTCCTCAAATAATGTCTCCTTCAATCTTTCTTCATATTATATTTTTGAAATATTGAGTTCTTTAAACAAGATTCCTTAAAGAGAACTATAATTACGAAACAATATATTTTAAAACCGAATGAACAATAAATGTTCAAAACTCTTTAACACAGATGTATCATATCATTAATAAAAATTATTAGAATAACTTGTGTAACAAACAATGAATCTTTTTCTAATAATATATCTCATATGTTATATTTACAAAAGCAGAAAATATTGGATATTTCAAAAAAGCAGGAAAGAAACTAACAATCAATCACAATATTTAATATAATGTTCAATTATATAAAATATAACGTCCTAACCGGTTCGCAGTTTCTATTCCATAATCAATACAAAGAACCACGTAAAAAGTTATGAAAACTGCAGATAGTAAAAAGTTCAACCATGACCCAATTTTATTAGAAATTCGGCTTCAATAGATCGCCGTGTCCGTCAAATTTAATTATTTCTTCCTCCCACTTGAAAGGCAAGCAAATCGAAGGTTATTTCCCCTGCCGACATTAAATTGATTTATCTCAAGGATTTCCGAACGACGTGAATTATTCATTTGATTAGCAAATTATCACGGAGACAGAAAAAGAAATGTTGTACGATGATTATGGAGGGCGAATCCTCGACGCTTCAGCGTGTCTAAATCAGGATGATCGTATCCAAGCGCGGATTACGCTGATGATACTGCTCTAATGATTCTTACCGTTCGTAACTAAGTGATTTACGGTCTGGAGACAAGCATCGTTGGAAAAGTATGTATAACGACGTTACACGTGTATGTACATAATCACGTCACATGTCTTCCTTTTTAAAAAAACGGGTCTTTAATTAAAAGATTTTTCGTATCTCGGTGCATGCAGCTTTTCGGTAAGTTAAAATTTATTAATAAATTCTGTTAAAGAGAC
Source organism: Nomia melanderi (assembly GCF_051020985.1). Classification (NCBI taxonomy): domain Eukaryota; kingdom Metazoa; phylum Arthropoda; class Insecta; order Hymenoptera; family Halictidae; genus Nomia; species Nomia melanderi. The sequence goes on from NC_135005.1 coordinate 4,284,860, forward strand.
AGTAATATTCAACGTAAACTTGTTCCTCTTCAAATAATTTAATAATTTCTGAATTCCTCAAATCATAACTAACAAAGATTTCATTCAACCTTGATTATATTTCCTAATTAATTCTAACCAATTGGTTCCGAAGGTATATGAAACACTTTCATGAAATAATTTTGAGGGATAATCCTAACAAATTAGTATTTATGAAAATACTATATATAACTATTCGTGTTGTAGAAAGACAGGAGAGGTTAGTGAATTATGTTTTTGCTGGAATGAATAAGGTGATAGTATATGTTCAATTCTTTAACACTAATACTACCAATTATTTAATGTGATTAATATGTAATTCGTATAAAAATGGTGAGACTATTTATATATTTTTTTATTTCTGCTGATATTTATTGTTATATGTAAACGAAATTATTAATTATTTAAATAATTTTGAGTATTTAATGCTTGTATGCTGCCAGTAATGGCAAATTCAGAACATTAAAACCGGTTTTTTTTGCTAGTACAGTAAATCTAGTATTAATTACTGGCATTGACAATGTGTAATAGCAGTCCTAAGAATGCAAGGAAATGGAAACTAATTATGGATACGAATGGAATTCAATTACTTCTTCACTACAAATTGAGGTTTAATCAGGGAGCTGCGATTAGTTAAATGTCACCGGGGCACGTGCTTATAATTGCGCCATTACGACAAATGTAATGACAATACGTATATCGATGAGTGTTCTCGATGATCGCGATAAGTTGAGAACAGCGCGATTGATTGGACATCGATAACAAAAATGGTATCTCGTGACAATGTATATAATAAAATGTGTGAGTCTTGTAACAGCAAATTGTATTTACTGAATTCAATTTGTTATTTATTAATCTACTTTTCTTCTTTAAAAAAATAAAAACTTAATGTTTATTGTTCACTTATAAGTTTAACAGATTGTAGAAGAAAGAAAACAGGTATAAATCGGATAATTAGAAAAACCACGATTAATATAATTTTCTTCATAAATGTTTGGATTCGATTTCACCATTTCCATGAAATTACTAAACGCTATATGTGTTCTGAATTTAAATATCAATATTCTAAATTTTAATCATGTAATTTTTCTTTCAACTCTTCTGTGATCGCAAAAATACGACTGCAAATAGAATTCTAGTTTAAAAACATCGTCGGTTATTTGTTTTATTGGGACATACACGTTCAACAATGACAGTAATATTTTCCAACGTTTTAAAAGTTTTCGGATGAAATTTTATTTGAAAAATGTCGAACGCGTCCGTTCCTGAAGCAATGTACTGTTGGGACAATAATGGTTAACATATATAACAGAAAAACCAGAAATTTATTTTACACAACTACACGTCGCATTTTTATGATTTTGTAAATTATTAAAATCTTTAATATTCGAAAAGGTTTATACTTTACAGTGTTATATTTTGTTGTGATCGCTTTGATTAATCAGATTGAACTTTGTTTTGAGAACGTACATGGAATATACATACACAATAAATAAAATAATTTTATTCGCAATACTTGGAAAAATAAATAATTTTAAAAATTTGTTTATACCGTTTTTTCTCTTTCATTTAGATACGTAAACTTCGTTGCAACAATTTTTGTATGTCCTACATTTGGACGTCGATGGAACGCGACGTTACCGCTAGATACGTGGCCGCGCGATAACAATCGAAAATAGTGTTACTAAACCCGCATGTGAAAAATCGCGATTCCTTGTTATCGCAGTTGTAACAAGTTACGTTCATAAACTGTCAGTACGCAACGTACAAATAGAGAATCGAAGGTCTCGTTTACGTGTAACCGCAATACGACTGTGTATTTTCAAACGAATCGTAGGGTTACCGCGCTGTTGGCATAATCTATTAGCTGTGTAACGCGTTATTATCTGTTGCAGTAATCGTACTCACACTTCTATAATAGGAACCTTGTAAAATTCGTTATTAATCCCATAAATTAATTGATTACATTCTATAAAGCTGTTATACTCAATAAACGTTTATATAATTAATATTATATTCATTATTTATGTAATTACTTTTGTATTTCGAAAGTCAACGTAACTTAACGTACAATTTATACCTGGTGAACAGGTTCTCATTTAAATATTCAAAGATAATTGATACTATTAGAATTTTTGAAATAAAAGCGTTTCAAGTGTGTAGAAAACAAAAACAAAAACAAAGAGTATTATTATACTTCAATAAATTTACAAAGTTCAATACAATTCTTTGCCAACCGAATGTTAAGAGATTAATATAACCTAAATTTAATTCGGACATTGAACGGTATCTGATCCATTTTTACAAACAGTAAACGTAATTTGTATATAGTGCTTTTTTTGTACTTTTACTTCATAAAATCCACGTTGCATAAAATGTAAAACTCTGTTAAGGATAAATGTAATTAACCCATTCGAAACCAAGGTCTTTTTCTAAAAACGTCTTTCAAAAGTTAAGACTCGAAACTAATACAGGTTTTGATTGTGTGCACCTTTAATTTTTACTACTAACCAGCAAAGTAAGCTAGTTTTTCGCGAATAACTGATAACAAAAATTCATGATTATTACACACACTATGTGTGATTGATCCTTTTAGTTAGGAACTCCATTACATACCTGGTGTGTAATTCGTCTCAAATTAGTTAAGCCAACGTTTTTAATATCCTCTAGAATATCCTGTTAGAAATAACTAACTAATTTAGACAAACATTGTAGATCTCATTCTTCTGCAAAAAATGTTAGTATTAAGATGAAAATTGTATCGTTTAGTAATCAACAATTTTTTAATCAGATCAGTAAGAATGAAATGTCGAGGAGGCATTTCTAATCGAAAAGAGTTGCTAATACTTGAAATATGAGATCACAAGTGAACATCACGACGCAAGATCAGTTACGTGATAAGATTATCGGAATTTAAGGTCAGTTACGACTTTAATTATCTTTGAATTTATTTACTGAATACAATACAATCTGTACAGGCGATCATGCCACTGTTAAAACAGTCAACTTCAAAAGGAGAGCGTGAAAATATTGAGTTTCTGTCACAATTCTGCGGCAGCCGAATACACACGTACCAAACGATATTCCAGCTGACTGAACCGGTCGTCGAAGTAATTGAATCAATTTTGACCCATACTACACTGCTATGAATAATTATAAATCCATTTCATTGAAATTTTCTACAGTAAATGTTCTATAAGAAATTATTCCTCAAACAACAGACGAATAGTTGCAGTTACAAATATGTAACAGAAAATGAAAACAATTAAATTGCCGGTAGCGCAATTATGGTTAATCACATAACAAATCTTGTTGACTTCCCTAAATATATTTACCATATTTGCATTTCGTTTACAATTGATTGAAATCTTGAAAGTACAGATCCTCCAGTTTTTCTTTCAGAGTTGTAAAATAATATCTTGACTCATTTATAACAATATACCAAACAAATAATAAGAAAATTTGACACACCACTAAAAAAATAACCAAACGAAAGCAATAATTAAAAAAGTAACCAAAACAAAATAATTTGACAATAAACTTCCCACAATGCAATTCATATTAGATTATAAACAATTTACGTTACAGATAGTTCTACATTCTAAATCACTCTTACATTCTCTCAATCCACTGTATATAATTATAAAAAAAATAACCATAAAATGAATTTTACCGGCAAGAAATTATCCGCGACCGAACAGGGCCACGTGAAACACTTTTCGATCATAGACGTCTTCAAACTATGTATTCCTTCGTCGGTATCTTGGTTCCTTTCACTTTTCGATTCAACGGTCTCCAAAACACTGAAAACTCGTCTCTGGTACCAAGGTACTTAACAATCAAATTGAAAGGATGGCCGGTTGCGTGAGCTCCCTTTTTCGCCGCTTTAACGTTTCGTCACACGGGAACACTGGCTGTGCGCGCAGATCTCAGAAACCGGCAATTGAATGGTATCGGCAGAAGTCGGCTTCGATCTCATCCTCGGAGACGCGAAGAAGGAAACTGAATGCGGCCAGCGATCCACGGACCCGCGAAACTCGCCGCGATATTATCCGGAGTCCCACTCCGTCAGCTTTTATGAATCGGCGACGACACGCTCGAACGCCACTAATTACTTTTCTGTGTTTCCCCGTGGATCGGGCCCGTCAGCCATTGTTTGCGTCGGCTGCGGCCGCAGGATCCTGACCAGTGTCCGAAGGGAACGGCGAAAAAGGCACGCCGCACAGTGGTCTGGAGCGTATAAATAAAAGGGAAAAGGCCAAAATTGAAGGTAAAAGGATATAAGTGACAATGAACGTTTCATTTATTATGTAAGTTATTTAACGCTTTGAGTTTCAGGAAGTTTTCATACATATTCGAGAAATGCCAATTAGTTTTAAACAAAGATGCATGATTGTAAACAGAAATTTAAATTTCAGTCAATTTTGATCTAAAATTTATAACCTTTTTATACTATACTGAAAATATGTTACACTGCCTTTATTACTAATAAAATTAAAAAAAAGCTTTTCGCGAGTATATGAAGGCCAACATGTTGATTGATCATATTAATGGATTTTGGTGCAATGAGTATGAATAAGAGGAAGAAATTAAAAAATGAAGGAAACGATATGAGTATTAATGAATGTTGATTGATCATATTGATAGATGTTGGTGTATTGAAGAGGAATAAGGGCAAAAGATTGAAAATTTGAAAGAAACAGAATATAATTGTCAGAAAATGTTTTATAGACTGCACAAGCTATTTAATACTAGAACAACCATAGTATTGATTTATCATACTAAAGGATTTTGGTGTATTGAAGTATTCAGAATTCTGTATACAAAATTTAAAAATCGGAGTGATTGTTGGAAAATGAGCAACCATATATACTCATTCCTTTATTTTAACAAAAGTCAATAAAAACTCCAATAAAAGCGCCTTGAAAGCTTTTACAATTGGCGCATTTGGTCGTTTTAGTATTAAACGAATGTAGCTGTGTGGTATTAAATTAATCAACAAGTTTTAAATATAAAACTAGTATAATCCTATCGATCTGATTTTTATTACATTCAATTTAGAATGCAAAAATACATAAAACATAGTATTGTGATCAATAATATAAATTATTTTACAATTTATTCCTTCTAATCCGACAATCTAGACCACCGTGCGTCGAAGAGGTTAACCTCGTGCTGGCCAAGTTTTTGCGAAAATTTTCCTCGTTTCAGAGGAAAATTATTTTCTATGCACGAAGACGAACGATGCGGTTAGATCGACCACGTTGCTCCTTTTTTCGCCGGGAGTTTAATTATGAGTAATGCGAGACTTCCGAGGAAACCGGTCGTACACGCATGAAAATCTCCGGGAAATTCTTTGCTACGCGATGAAAACGGCATACTGAAATTAAGTTTTCTGTTTGATTACGCTCTGCAAACATTAATTAATAATTCGTCGTATTTTATCGGTGTAATCAGCTGACGGGTTTCGATAATTACACGAACATTGAAAATTCCTATCGATAAACAGAACAGTTTCCTTTCACTGTTGGTACTACGAAATAATCTACTGCTACTTTCTTTCAAATTATTTATAACCTTTATTACAGTTTAAACTTTTATATCTATAAGGTTTTCAAAGAACTCAAGTCTTAAAACATATGCCGCGTTGCAAATTATGTGTTAAAA